>NC_042630.1:43582708-43759309 GCF_901001135.1 Rhinatrema bivittatum | reverse complement strand
GGCAAGGAGTATATGTTGAAGAGAGTAGGGGACAAGGAGGAGCCTTGGGGAACTCCTAGTGATGAATTGATGTGAGGGGAATCTTTATTATTGATTCTGACCTTGACGTCTCTGTTGCTGAGGAACGATTCGAACCATCTAAAGGCGGTTCCTGTTATCCCAATGTGGGATAGTCAGTTGATGAGGGTGGAATGGTTTACGGTGTCGAAGGCCGCCGAAAGGTCGATAAGTATCAGTAGGAAGGATTGTCCCTTGTCCAAACCCATGATGAGGTGGTCTGTTAGAGAGAGGAGGAGGGTTTCGGTGCTTAGAGCTTTGCGGAATCCGTATTGGGAAGGATGTAGCATTTTGTTGTCTTCTAGATAATCTGAAAGTTGATTGTTGACTATCTTTTCTATGGTCTTGGCTATAAATGGCAGATTGGAAATGGGGCAGAAGTTGGGTTCTCTGGTGTCTAGGTTAGGTTTTTTGAGGAGAAGTTTGAGAGAAGCGAGTTTTAGATCATCCGGGAAGATTCCTTGAGATAGTGAGCAATTTATGATATTGGCCAAAGGTTTGGAGATAGTGTCTGGTACCATTAGAAATAATTTTGTTATTATGATTATATGAATGTATTGCATTGGAATGTATATTTCCTCTTTTTTTTTTTTTTCTGAACTATTATTATGTTAATGCAAATTGAAAATTAATAAAAATATAATAAATAAAAAAAAAAAGAAGTAATTTTGTTGGTATTTGGTCATATGGGTGGGAGGAGGGTTTCATTTTCTTTATTATGGATTCAATCTCCAAGGCGGTAGTGGGTTCAAACCCTTTGTTTGAGGTACAGTAGGAGCTGGGGGGAGCGGTAGGCTGGGGGGCAGGAGGGTCAAGAGTTTGGAGATCTTGCTTTGGAAGAAGATAGCAAGTTCGTTAGCTTTATTTTGTGCCTGGTCATTAGGAAAGGGTGGGGTGCTGGTTTTGTGAGTTCTTAACGTAGGTGAATAGTGCTTTGGCGTCGAATACAAGGTTGTGAATTCTTTGAGCATAGAAATCTCTTTTTGTCCGTAGGGTGAAACTTCTGTACAGGTGGAGGGTGGATTTGTAGGTGGATAGTGTGCTGGGGCAAGGGGTCTTGAGCCATTTGTTTTCTTTCTGTCTGAGATTTTGTTTGAGTTTTCGGAGCTCATTGGAGAACCAAGGTTGTCTTCTGTGCGAGGTAGAGTTGATTTTTTTGTTACTAATGGACATAATTTATTAGCTATTATCTCAGTGATGTTGTGCCAGGAAAGTAGTGCTGAGTTGGGGTTGAGAGATCTAGGTGAGGTAGTTTTTCGGCCAGATGATTGCTGAGGGTATCAGAAGCGCATGTTCTTCTGTAATGAAATGTGGTTTGCATGGGGTGCATGGTGAGGCTTTCATTCACTGTGAAGGTGGTCAAGATTAAGGAGTGGTCTGACCAGGGGACCAGAGTGCATTTGGGGGGGGGGGAGTGTGTGAGGCTGGAGTTTATGAAAATAAGGTCCAGGGTATGGCCAGCTTTGTGAGTGGGCTTGTTGATAATCTGTTTGAAGCCCATGGCCATTAAGGAGGAGAGAAAAGCCACAATTGGTTGTTAGGGGGGTACTGTCAACATGAATGTTGAAATCCCCTAAGATTAGAGCTGGGGAGTCCAGGTTTATATATTTTGCGATGATTTCTACAGAGGGTGAAGCGTCCGTGTCGAGAAGTCCTGGCGGTGCGTATATGAAGAGTATTTGGAGTTGGTTAGTTTTGAAAAGGCCTAGTTCCAGTTTAGAGGCTGATTTGATTGGGATTTGAGTTAGTCTCAATTCTTTCTTGGCCACTACAAGAAGGCCTCTGCCTCTTTTCTTTTGTCTGGGAAGTGACAGGATATCGTAGAGATGTGTGGGGAGTTGGTTAATTAGTGCTATATCTGTTGGTTTAAGCCAAGTTTCTGTTATGGCGCAGATGTCTGGTTTTGTGTCTAGGAGATAATCGTTGAGGATATGTGTTTTCTTAGTAAGAGATTGAGCATTAAAGAGTGACAAAGAGAATAATGCAAGGCCTAGAAATTGTGTGATGGGGGAGATCATGATTGGGATGAGAGTCCTGAAAGAGCGTGACCTGGGTTGTGTGGGTGCTTTTCCAGTAATGATGAGACTGTGGTGTAGGATGGGGATTGGGAGACCTGCTGTCATGTTGTTCTTGTGAAGAGAGGGAGAAGATGGATGTTGTAGGAAGGCTGAGAGTTGGATGTGGGTAGGTGCAGAGAAGGGAGTCCGTTAACTGGTGAACTGGCGGAAGATCAATGCTGGCAAGGTTGAATGTTGGAGGAGGATGAATGCTGGAGGCAGTCTGGAGGAAGAATGCAGGTTGGATGCAGGAGGAATGCTGGAGGATGAATGCTGGTTGGATGCTGGAGGAATGCTGGAGGAAGAATGCTGGTTGGATGCTGGAGGAATGCTGGAGGATGAATGTTGGTTGGATGCTGGAGGACTGATGGAGGATGAATGCTGGTTGGATGCTGGAGAAAGAATGCTTGAGGATGATGCTGGTTGGATGCTGGAGGATGAATGCTGGTTGGATGCTGGAGGATGATGCTGGTTGGATGCTGGAAGATGAATGCTGGTTGGATGTTGGAGGAATACTGGTAATGAGTGTCTGCTGGTGGAGTGAATGCTGGGTGAGGAGGAAAGCAGTCAGGGGTAGGGTGCTGGTAACGGGAGAAAGCTAGATGGGGGAACTGTCAACTGGTGAGCTGTCGGTTGAACGATTGAACAAAGCTGAAGAGAGTAGAGTGCTGGTAGTTGTTGTAATGTAGTCCTAATAGCTGGTGATGTGGTGGAGGTTGTAGGAGCTTGGAAGATGAGTACTGTGAATAATCTGGGTGTTGTGTAGTAGGTAGAGAGGTGAGGGTGGAGGAGGCCCCTGTCCTGGGTCTCATGAAGGGGCGCACTAAGGGGCAGG
Source organism: Rhinatrema bivittatum (assembly GCF_901001135.1). Lineage (NCBI taxonomy): Eukaryota > Metazoa > Chordata > Amphibia > Gymnophiona > Rhinatrematidae > Rhinatrema > Rhinatrema bivittatum. The sequence goes on along the minus strand of NC_042630.1, from coordinate 43,756,360 downwards.
CCCCTTAGGTCGCGCTCCTTTGTGCGCGACGCCCGGCATGCGATGCTGCCAGGAAGCGTGGAGGTTTAAAGGGCTCTAGCCGCCTGCTGATAGGCCGGCTGCCTCTGGGGGGCACGGTCAGGGACTCACTGCGAGGTTTCTTTGGTTTGCCGGTTTTTCCTCTCTTATTCTCTTCTCTTTCTCGTGCTGCTCTCTGCTCGGCTCACTCCACGAGGGGGGGGGGGGTGAGCGGGCTCTTGCCCCGAATGGGCCACGCCAACCACACGAGCTTCGGCAGAGGTAAAGTGGCGGCGAGGAGCGGGTGAATGCTGAAGAGGAAGGCCGCCGGGAAGCACGGAGGTTTAAAGGGCTCTAGCCTCCTGCTGATAGACCGGCTGCCTCTGGGGACGCGGTCAGGGAGTCTTCCTCCCTGGAGCTTCAAATTGTGACCCCTGGTTCTGTTGATTTTTTTCCGACGAAAAAGGTTTGTCATTCTCTTTGGATCATTAAAACCTTTCAAGTATCTGAAAGTCTGTATCATATCACTTCTGCTCCTCCCTTCTTCCAAGGTGTACATATTTAGATTCTTCAATCTCTCCTCATAAGTCATCCAATGAAGACCTTCCACCTTTTTGTTCGCCCTTCTCTGGAACGCCTCCATCTTGTCTCTGTCTCTTTGGAGATATGGTCTAGTTTCAGCAGATAGCCGGGGAGTGAGTTACTTCATAGCTGCCCCTCGTATCCAGTCACTAATTTAATTAATTAATAATAATAAATAAATAAATAAATAAATAAATGAAATGAATGAATGAATGAAGGGGGAGAATAAGAGAGCGAGGCATAGTATCCAGTTGGAGACACCGAGCACAGGAATCAAAAGGAAGGAAAGAAAGAAGAGAAGGGACCGGATGGGCTGGAAAAAGGCTAGAATGCGCCTTCAATTGTGGACACAAAATGCCTCTGGTTTGGTCAGCAACACTCCCACAAGCACTACAACAGTGACAGAACGGACAGGGCATAGACTGCATTTAGTGCATCCAACAGCTCCGAAGGAGAAAGGCATAGAAGAAGGACCAAACACAGAGACCTACGCCACCATCAGTGCAGGAAGGAAACAGGAGCAGGTGAAACGTCAAAGAAAGAGTCGTGGCGGATGAGGTTCGAGTCCAGAATTGTCAAAGCAACAGGTGACCGCAACAGTCGAAACACAAACAATGATACAATGTCAGCTGTCAGTCACTCTTTGGAGACAAGGGCAGAAGAGGCCATGGAGTTAGGGCCGCAGCAGGACACCTCTGAGAAGGCAACGACTTCTGACATACCACACCAGAGCCTCTCAGAGGCCCACAGCCACAGGCCGGCCTGAGCGATCAAAGACCTATGAGCAATTGACGGGTAACATGTGCCCACCAAACAGTGAGCCATTCCCTCTTCTTCAGTCGAATCCAAGGACAGCCCGGACATGGCAGCCAGCCGTACCCTACATGGCAGAACCTTGACAGTGCTAAACTGGCACCGAAGTATGCCATGAAGATACAGCGCTCCCAACCCATTCCCAGGATGGAACAAGGCATGGAGGCCACGGGATTATGCGGCAATATGGCAGAATGAGCAGCCAACAACTACTATAAGATAAGAGATGTGAATCGTGTCCTCGATCGTCTTAACGATCGATTTCGGCTGGGAGGGGGAGGGAATCGTATTGTTGCCGTTTGGGGGGGTAAAATATCGTGAAAAAATCGTGAAAAAATCGTGAAAAATTGAAAATCGTAAAATCGCAAAACCCGGCACATTAAAACCCCCTAAAACCCACCCCCGACCCTTTAAATAAATCCCCCACCCTCCCGAACCCCCCCCCAATGATTTAAATAACCGGAGGTTCCGGCGCTTCGCTGAACGACCTCCTGCATCGATCTCCTGGCCGGCGCCATTTGCCGTACGAAAACGATTTGCGGCGGGAAATCGCTCCCTGACCCCCGCTGGACCTCCGGAACTTTTGGCCAGCTTGTGGGGGGGCCTCCTGACCCCTACAAGGACTTGCCAAAGTCCAGCGGGGGTCCGGAAGGACCTCCTGCCGTCCAATCGTGTTCGCCTATGGCCGCCGCCATTTTTCGGCGCCATTTTGGAAATGGCGCCGGCTTGAACACAACAAGATGCAGGAGCAGGAGCCCGTTCCGGACCGCTGCCGTTCCGGACCGGCGCTGGACCCGCAGGTTTATTAACTCATTTGGGGTGGGGTTTCGGGAGGGTGGGGGGATTAATTTAAAGGGTTGGGGGTGGGTTTTAGGGGTTTTAGTGTGCCGGCTCACGATTCTAACGATTATAAACGATAAATCGTTAGAATCTCTATTGTATGTGTTCCATAACGGTTTAAGACGAATATTAAAATTATCGACATAATTTTAATCGTCCTAAAACGATTCACATCCCTACTATAAGATTCCTTGGTGGTCCTGGCCGGCACCATCACAAGGCGCCTTTCCAAATCATTAAAGAGGCCAGTGCATCACACCACACATCACTGGTTAATGGCAACTGGACTGAGGACACTCGAAGGGGATATTCAGAGGCATATCGTAGCCCATACTAAGTGCTCCAGTATCAGCATCAGGCAGATCTGAGATGAACTAGTTGGCACAGAGCGACAAAGGAATGTGACAGGAGACACAAATATCAGAAGAGAACAGCAACCCCCAGCCGAACAGATCGAACATTACAGTTATGAAACAGCAACATTGCCGAGTCTAGGGATAAGGATGGGGGAAGAAGGAAAAAGACGGTTCCACTAGTAAAATAAATAAAACATGGCGACAGCCAGAAAAATCACAATGTTGAGCTCAAGTGCTAGACAAATTCTAGCTCAGACGTTCTTCTTCCACATCATCATCAGACTCCACAAGTGGCAGTGACCCACAATCAATGACTAAGGCAGTAGACAAGGAGTCCAGAAGTCCACCCTCACTCACCTCCCTATCGGAACTATGGGAAGGGTGCACAAGCAACTATGAAAAGAACTTGAAAAAGAAAATACATATGTTTTCAGAGGACAGAAAGAAATTGAAGGACAGAGCAGCACCCAATAGAAAAGAAGAGGACAAGGCATTGGATCAAAGGAAAAGAAACAATTTAGCTCGGTCCATGCAGGGGATTGAGAACCAGGGAAACTGGAGTTTCAAATTCTACTTCTAGGTCATCTCCTAGCAGGCATTCAGTCAGACAGGTTGCAGTCGCTGGACAACACATGCTGGTGTTATAACAAAAACGCATTCACATTCCAAGATTGCAATTTAAGCATGCATGCTCAGCATGCACAGCCCCACACCCACTGATGAAGTGCCCTAAGAAGATCTACAACAGGGAGTAAGGCAAAAAAACCCCACAATATGACAGCTGGCAGTTTCTAAAAAACAACATCACCCATCGAGCTAGAGGCAATGATACCATGGTTGGAACGTTACCCATGCCATCAAAATGCACAGAAGATATGGCAAGGATTTTGGGAAGGATTCATCATTCCACCCCAAGACCCAGACAGAGAGAACAAAGACTAGCAATGCATCATCAGCAACCCACAGGCAGACATAATGCAAAGAAGTTGATATTGAATGGCAGTCAGTAGGATGGCCGGTCCTTTCCCATGGCAAAACCTCGCCAGAACATGTCTTTTTTGCCACTGGCAGTCGTTCCGAAGAAAGAAAAGGCAAATTCTGGCTCATGCAGAATCTGTCATAAACCCCCCATGAGTGTGTTTGCGAATGACATTTGCCCCAGAGAAGTCCTCAGTGCAGTATGCATCCGTTGATTAGGCAGTGGTGCTACTCAATAACATGTGATGCGGTGCTCTAATCGAAAAAGCAGACATAGAATCGGCCTTCAGATTCCTTCCAGTACAACCCAGGAAGTTTCCTCAGATTAGACCACGGTGGGACACAGGAGTTAATTAGACCAGAATTTCAGTCCATCACAGAGGAGTTTTGGTGTTCCGTTGGCACACAGCAAAACTGAAGGCCAGCAATGGTTATTTCCTTCCTTGGCATCGAGATAGATTCCAACAAGATGGAGCCAGGCTCCCGAAATAAAAGGTGAAAAACTCCGCAGGATAATACAACAAGCGGCATCATCAAAGAAGATAATGTACCGTTGCACAGCATTCCATCCTGCGAACCTTGTACTTTGCATGTTGGGTTATGGGAAGAGCCTTCATGAGAAGACTAGCAGTGGTCACAGTCTGGATACGTCGACCCCATCATTTACTAAGAGTTGCATAGACTGTCAAGCTGTAAAACTAAGAGTTGCAAAGACTGTTTTAACAAACTGCAGGTGCTAAAGAAAATTAAGACCTTTATTATACCACAATGACTTCTGGACTGTCCACCAAGCCACCCTTTTCACTAAGATCGACTACTTCAACTCTCTTCTCTTGGGCCTTCCAGCAGCCTCAATCAAACCTCTCCAAATGCTACAAAAATGCGGCGGTGAGAATTTTACCTAACTGACACAGATCAGACCACTTCACTCCAATTCTCAAAAACCTCCATTGATTCCCGATCCCATCCAGATTCCTCCCAAGAGTCTTACAATTTATCCACAAAACCTTGCATAACCAAATATTCATTGGCTTAATGACTCCCTCCAATACCACACCTCCAACAGACCCACCAGATCCGCTTACAAAGGATCCTTAGCACACCCGCACATAAACTCACCCAACTCATATCCTCCAAAGAACATGCACTTTCCTTAGCTGGACCAACATTATGGAACTCTATGCCATCCGAACTTCGCCAGGAACACTGCATCAGCTACCTTAAAAAAAAAAGCTAAAGACCTGGCTGTTCGAACAAGCCTACATTGAATTTTATCCTCCCTCCATGTCACATTCCTCCCCTCTTAACTCCTCCTCCCCCCAAAATCTACAAGCAATTGTATTATAGTTGTTTTGTACTCTCATAATAAAACCTTCCTAAGTCACTAGACTCTTATATTTTCGTACTCTCTCTAAGTTCCTCTATACCCCTGTTACATGTAACTGTATTTTTCTCCTCCTCAGTTCAAAATATTATTCCCTGTTACCTGTAAACCGATGTGATAGGTCTATGAACGATGGTATATAAAAGTTTTAAATAAATAAATTAAATAAATGTGTATGGATTCTAAGGTACCAACAGCGGACAAGGGGGAGGACACCAATGCCGGCACACCTATGGAGGATTGGTCTGCAATCACCTTCGAGTTAGTATGCAGATCTGTGGCAACCAGCTACATGGACAATCATATGGACAGGAGCTATGACTATGGGACTGAGTTCCTGGGAGGAAACGGATGGTTGGTAAGGTGTAAGGCCACATTACCAACATCTGAAATACGTTGACATGGTGAAAGACAACATTGTATCTAGGAATGCCGGGATGAACACCTGGCTGGCTTATCATTCCTTTTAAAGCGTGTGAGCAGGGTGATGCCCCCCCCCACCTCCACGTGCAAGCTCAAGGATGTGGCACTAAGGACATGCCCCGGGCTTCGGGCACTGAAGGGAGCATCGGCGGTGTGCCAGCCGATGACATCATTGGCCCTTTAAAGGGTTGCGACTGAGGCCAGAGAACCTTTTGATCGCATGCCAGAAAAACCCACCCACCCCCGGAAAAAGTTAGCAAAAAAAATTGACAATGTCTTTAAAGAGTGGATGCTCGAAGGAAGAATAACACTGTGTATTAATTTAAGCTTTCAATATTATGACGTATACATTGTTATAACAGGTAACATATTCAGCAGATAGCATCCTTATGTTACTTAATACAGTTCAAAATGTTTTTCATTGTTGCGATTTAATGTTGAAGCTGAGAAGGAGGGGGCGGTTACCCTGACTGGTTGGGCATATTGCAAGTGGTGCTAGTGACAATCACAGGATGGCGTGGTAGCCAATCAGTGCATGGGGCAGCGCAAAAAGGTGGGGGCAACGGAATGCCGCAATGGTTCGGGGCCCCTTGCTTGGGGTCAAGGCGGGGGGGGGGCCATGAAGTAGGCTGTCTTGCTTGGTCCCTACAGCAGGCAGCAGTGGAGACATCATACCGGCTCAGGTACTGAGGGAAGTTTTTCTTGATGTGTTAATTAAAAACTGTGGCCTTATTATACCAACAACAGTTTCAGTGTTTTACATGCTTTCAAAACAAATGCATAATTTTGCTAATGTCCGGTAAGGGGCCAGAAGGTAGTGATGATGGCCAAGTGGGGTAGAGTGAAGGCTACTAGCGTTAATATCTTATCCCAGTACATGTCCAGTCTTTAATGTGAATGCTGTTTACCTCATTAAGTCATTGTACTTGTCAATGTATATTATGTACGTCATGTTTGTAAACTGTTGTGATCTTTTATTTGGAATGATGGTACATAAAATGGTTAAATAAATAAATAAATGTTATAAAACACCTGCATCCATGTTTAATCCTGGATCATTATGAATGAATTGTTGCAATTCTTATGCACATAAATACATAGATGAGATGTATGAACAGAACCGTGCAATCTTGTGAAGATTTGAGGAAACACACTCAAAGATGAGAGTTGTGCAATGTTCTCTTAATGTTCTCTCACCTAGCTGGATGAACTCTCTACCTGGGTAACATCAAGCTAGGTTGAGAGAACATTGCACAACTCTCATCTTTGAGTGCATTTTCTCACTCCGAAGATCATCAAATCTTCACAAGAGAGCACTGTTCTGTTCGTACGTCTCACTTTGAATGTCAAAGTGGCCCCTAAACCCTACAATAATACCTAAACCTCACCTCGAGTTACTAGGTGGGCCTCCCATAGAAATATAAATACCTATCTAGTGTTAGGACATTATGGCTAGTCTCTCTCTCTCTCTCTCACTCACCCTATTGGGCCTGATCCTTGAAACCCCCACTGACTAGACCTGTTCTTTTTTTAATTTTAAAACTTGCACATTATCCAGTAGAGGATCATGGTGCAAGCTGGTGCTCATAAATACATATGCGCACATTTCAAGTGACCTTCCCAGAATGTCCATGTCCCACTTATGCTCCGCCTAGATCACTACCATGCCTTGTCCCTTTTTTAACTTTTTGATTTGTGCACATACCAGGAATATACATTTACTCAGGAGTTTCTTAATTCTGTGTTAGTTGAAAGAAAAGCAAATTAAAATATCTTCTATCAAGGCATATATTCCTTTTCATTTTTCTTTTAAATGAAACATGAATTTTTTTATATGTATAAAAATTTGATTTTATGCACCTGAAATGACATTTCACACTATGACTGTAATTTAAACAGCCGTTAAGGCGTACATCGTATCATGTATGGTGGCTCGCGTGAATGGACAGGGCCATTTTATAGCATATGCGTGTACATGGGCACACAATTCTGTATGGGTGTGTGCTTGTGCGCACAATGCCAGCTCTGCCATGTAAGTGGGGAATTGTATTAGATATGCACACTGACACAATTACTAGTTACTTTCCCCAGTTCAGTCCCAGTTTACCCAGGTAAAGGCTTCCAACTTCTAAAAAACCCCCCTCCAATTAATCTTCCTCTCTTTATACCCTATTATCCCCGACCCTTCAAAACCCAAGGGGTAGATTTTAAAAGGTTGCACTACCACCCGGCGCGCGCACATTTACACCAATTTTATAACTTGCGTGGCGAGGCACGAGCAAGTTACAAAATCAGGGGTCGGCGCAACGCAAGGGGGGTGTACATTGTGCACCTTGGACATGCCGAGCCGTGCTGCCTGCCTTCCCCCTTTCCCTCCCAGGGCCGCTCCAAAATTGAAGTGGCCTGTAAGGGAACTTCCCTTCCCCCAATCGATTTCGGAGCAGCCTCGGAGGGAACAGAGGCTGTCTGCGCGCGCAGCAGCCGATTTGCTCAGCCTTGCGCGCGCCAATCCCGGATTTTATAGATACACGCGGCTACATGCGTATCTATTAAAATCCTGTGTACACTTGTTTGCGCCTGGGTGTGCGAACAAAAGTAACGCGGGTGCGTATTTTGTAAAATCTACCCCTTTACGTGTGTAAATCGCTTTTGAAAATTGCTATGATATTATGTTTGCAACTCCTTTGAAAATTACCCTGTTTATTTTCAAAAGCCTTTTACACCCATTTAGAGCTAGATTTTAAAAAATATGCCTGATTTATAACATGTGTGCGCTGGCATGCGCATGTAATAAAATCCCGGGTGGCACACACAAGGGGGTAAGAAATAAGCTAATTCAACATGGCAAAGAGATTGGGAGCTTCCCCAGTTCCCTCCCAGTCTGCTCCAATGTTTCTGTTAAACTGCTTTCTACACAAGATTGTTTTCTTGATGTGAAATTGAAATCAATAAAAAGAAAAAAAAAAAGAAAATGTACTTCCACATGTGGTAGCCTAAGGACATTTCAATGACATTACTATAGCTATTTTCAAAAGCCCACTTGCAATAATAAAGTGCATTTACATAGAAACATAGATATGATGGCAGAAAAGGACCAAATGGTGCATCCAGTCTGCCCAGCAAGCTTAGGTAGTATCTGCAGTGCCACACAGTCACCCCCAAATTACCAGCTTCCCAGATCATCAAGCCAGAGGCATTGTTGGTTACTGTTTGAGTCGACTTCCCCATCATTTCTGCCATGAAGCAGAGAGCAATGTTGGAGTTGCATCAACACCTTCAAGGCCCATTGGTTAAGGGTAGTAATTGCCACACCATCAAGTCACCCCCCATGTACTCTTCTTCTTCATTTCCATCCTCTACTTTTAGGGATCCACAGTGTTTATCCCATGCCCCTTTTAAATCTTTCACTGATTTAATCATCACCACCTCTCCGGAAGGGCTTTCCAGGCATCCACCATGAAGAAATATTTCCTGGACGTTGGTTCTGAGTCGTCCTCCCTGGAGTTTCATTACTTGCCCCCTAGTTCTATTGATTTCATTCAAATGGAAAAGTTTTATCAATTGTGCATCATTAAAACATTTCAGGTATCTAATGGTCTATATCATAACCCCCCTGTACCTCCTCTCTTCCAGGGTATGCATATTTAAGATCTTCAATCTCTCTTCATAAGTTAATTGATAGACCCCCCACCACCACCACCACCATTTTCTCACCCTTCTCTGGACCATCTCCATCCTGTCTGTGTCCCTTTTGAGTTACAGTCTCCAGAACTGAACACAATTCTCCAGATGAGGCCTCACCAATGTCATCTACAAAGGGATTATCACCTATTTCTTACTGGTTAATTTGCTCTCTATGTAGCTCAGCATTCTGTGTTAAACCAAATTTAAAACATGTAAATTCTTCTTAAAAGCATGCCGTAAGGGGTGGATTTTCAAATTCTTACAGCTTAAAATGATCACATATTCATGTAAGTATAATGTATTCAAGTACAAACTATTTAATAAACATCAAACATATGCACATATGATATTTTTGCTTTCATTGAGATTTATATGCATGGAAAAAGTGGCAGTCTAGGGGTGTTTTGGGATGGGGCCAAAATCTACACACACATAAATTGCTATTAAAGGACTCTTATGCACATAGATTTGCTAAAACATAGCTAGATTCATCAAAAAGTGTTACTAACACATTGATAAAAAGGCGTGTGTTTATGGAAATTTGTGAATTACCGCATCACGCAGTAACTTACCGCGTCGCATCAGTAGTATTGCATGGTGCAATAAACTTAGCTTGTGCTTGGGGGAGGGGGTGAGAGAGAGATTATCTACAAGGTCCACATAGTAGTTAAGATTTATATCTCTATGGGAGGGCCATCTAATAGTTTGAGATGAGGTGTTGGTGGTGGTTTAGGTTTAGGTGCCAGTTTTGCATGAGAGTGAGACATATGAACAGCACAGTACAATAGGGATGTGAATCATTTTCCATATCGTCTTAACGATAGAAATCGTGTGGCAGGGCAAGAAAATCGTCTTAGGCACGATTTTTTAGTTAAAAAATCGTTAAAAAATCGTTTTTTTTCCGATTAGTGCGCACTAACTCGAGTTAGTGCGCACTAACGGAGTTAGTGCGCACTAACTGGGAGTTAGTGCGCACTAACTGAAAATGATACAATTTGACACTTTTCAGGTCAGTTAAGGTCAGTTTAGGAATGAATATGTATTCCTATTGGCTGCCCTCTTATTTATTCATGTTACCCAGTTTCCTACTGACATTATATGGGGGATGGGAAATGGAAACAGTTGGTAGCTTGACAAAACAAGTAATGTGATCAGTCAATGTGACTAGAACTTGTGCCCTAACCCTGATACCAGGGGTATTGTGATCTTCCGCACACAGTGCCCTATCCCTATTAATACCAGGAGTGTTGTGATCTTCCTGCACACAGTGCCCTATCCCTAATACCAGGGGTGTTGTGATCTTCCTGCACACAGTGCCCTATTCCTGATACTGGGGGTGTTGTGATCTTCCTGCACACAGTGCCCTATTCCTGATACCGGGGGTGTTGTGATCTTCTTGCACACATCCCGATATCAGGGATAGGGCACTGCATGCAGGAAGATCACAACACTCCTGGTATTAATAGGGATAGGGCACTGCATGCAGGAAGATCACAACACCCCTGGTATCAGGGATAGGGCACTGTGTGCAGGAAGATCACAATACCCCGGAGGAGTGAGGGTCAGGCAGCTCCCCCCTGTCTGTGAAGCCAGCCTCTCACTAGTAATGCAGGGAGGGAGCTGTCTCAGACTTCACCATCCACCCCCCCCCCCTCACCCACACACCATTCACTAGCTGGGACATGGGGGAAGTCAGGAGTGAGGGACAGGCAGCTTCCCCCCTGTCTGTGAAGCCAGCCTCTCACTAGTAATGCAGGGGGGGAGCTGTCTCAGACTTCACCATCCTCCCCCCCCCCCCTCACCCACACACCATTCACTAGCTGGGACATGGGGGAAGTCAGGAGTGAGGGTCAGGCAGCTCCCCCCCTGTCTGTGAAGCCAGCCTCTCACTAGTAATGCAGGGAGGGGGGCTGTCTCAGACTTCACCATCCTCCCCCCCCCCTCACCCACACACCATTCACTAGCTGGGACATGGGGGAAGTCAGGAGTGAGGGGTCAGGCAGCTCCCCCCCCTGTCTGCGAAGCCAGCCTCTCACTAGATCTGCAGGAGGGAGCTGTCTCAGACTTCACCATCCTCCCCCCCCCCCCTCACCCACACACCATTCACTAGCTGGGACATGGGGGAAGTCAGGAGTGAGGGTCAGGCAGCTCCCCCCTGTCTGTGAAGCCAGCCTCTCACTAGTAATGCAGGGAGGGAGCTGTCTCAGACTCACCATCTCCCCCCCCCCCCTCACCCACACACCATTCACTAGCTGGGACATGGGGGAAGTCATGAGTGAGGGTCAGGCAGCTCCCCCCTGTCTGCGAAGCCAGCCTCTCACTAGTAAATGCAGGGAGGGAGCTGTCTCAGACTTCATTCACCATCCTCCCCCCCCCTCACCCACACACCATTCACTAGCTGGGACATGGGGGAAGTCAGGAGTGAGGGTCAGGCAGCTCCCCCCTGTCTGTGAGCCAGCCTCTCACTAGTAATGCAGGGAGGGAGCTGTCTCAGACTTCACCATCCTCCCCCCCCCCCCTCCACCCACACACCATTCACTAGCTGGCTCATGGGGGAAGTCAGGAGTGAGGGTCAGGCAGCTCCCCCCTGTCTGTGAAGCCAGCCTCTCACTAGTAATGCAGGGAGGGAGCTGTCTCAGACTGGTATCAGGGTTAGGGCACTGTGTGCAGGAAGATCACAACACTCCTGGTATTAATAGGGATAGGGCACTGTAAGAGATGACTGTAGTAGATTGAATAAAGATCTGATGTTTCTGCTCTCCTCACACCAAACAAAAACAACACACAAGCAGAGAAGCCCTTCTTACAAGCTGAGCTAGTGAGTTAAGTAGGAGGAAAAGTAAACATACTGGTGCCAGTGTGGCTACTTAAAAATACACTTACCAACAATCAATTACATATATTTGAACTGTGTACAGTTCCAGCCAGGACCACCTTTCTAAAATGCACAGTGATTGGCAAATTCAACATGCACTAGCATTTCAGGTGCCTGCTAACAAAAATAATAAACAACAAGTTCTAGTCACGTGAGTGCTGATCATTACATTACTTTTTTTTGTCAAGCTTCCAACTGTTTCCATTTCACATCCCCCAACCATATTGGTAACATCAATAGATAAGAGCACAGCCAGCCAATAGGAATACATACATACATATTCATTCCTAAGTGACCTTTACTGACCTGGGAGTGTGAACACTTTGTTTCATTTTCTGTTGGTGTTCGTTAGTTTCCAGTTCCATTTCCCATCCCCCCAACCATCACCTCAGTGGTAACCTTGGTAATATCAATAGATAAGAGGGCAGCCAGCCAATAGGAACACATATTCATTCCTAACTGACCTTCAGTGACCTGGAAAGTGTTTATTTGTATCATTTTCAGTTAGTGCGCACTAAATCGAAGTTAGTGCGCACTAACACGATTTACGATTTTTAACGATAAATCGTTAGAATTTCTATTGTATCGTGTTCTATAATGATTTAAGACGATATAACATTATCGGACGATAATTTTAATCGTTGAAAAACGATTCACAGTCCCTACAGTACAACTTGGTGAAGATTTGACGTAATTTGGAGAGAGGAAAGACTCAAAAATTGAAATTTCTACTATGTTCTCACATCCTTGCTTGATGGACCTCTATAACAGCTAGGGTGGGATAAACATAGTACAATATTTCATCTTTGTGAGACCTTTCCTCACTCCGAATGACATCAAATCTTCACCGAGGTATACTGTGCTGTTTTGTATGTCTCCACTCTACCTGAGAAACTGGCCCCTAAACCACACCAACACCTCACCTCAGTCTATTAGATGGCCCGCCTAAGACTCTGAGGGTCTTAATAGATAGTCTGTCTCTTCTTTCTCTCCACATCTGGCATATTACACAGTTTAACACCAGAAAAAAAGGTGTAATTATCTTGTGTAAATTATACTAAACATGTTTATTCGTCTGCTATTTTCCAGGGGGGAGGTATTGATGACTGAAAGGGAGCTCACGTTGAACAAGCAGGAAGGTCTTAATGACCTAGAGAAGAACTGGGCAAAGTGGTGTAGTAATTGTTAAAACAAATAATTTCACTTAAGCACGCATGTTTTTAAGTATACCAATTTACACGTTTTCCGCTGTGCCGGGCGGATTGTGTGCCGGCAGGTTTGCCGGCGCGTGCAACCTGCACCTGCCCAGATGCAGGCACAAAAGGTAAATAATAATTTTTTTGGGGGGTTAGGATAGGGACTGGGGGGGGGGGATAGGTTATGGCAAGGGGTGGCAAGGTTAGTTTAGGGGGAAGGGAAAGGGGGAAGGCCACGGGCGTCAGCACACGCAAGATGCACTAGTGTGTTATAAAATCGGGCATACATGTGTGCGTGCCGGGTATCGCATGCACTTGTACGCCCATGCGTATGTTTTTAAATTTACCTCTATATGCACTATATATATTTAAAATAGGAAATGTAAGTATGCATGTTCAGTGCACTGAAATACTCACTTTCAGTGGAACATGTATTCACTCATAAGCATACATATGTTGAGGGACAAACATATTTTATAATACACACGTATGTGATATATGCAGTATGTGATAAATGCCCCAACCCTTGTTGCTTCAGTACCTATGCTGAACCCATGTATAAAGTTATGCTTTACATATGATGCTTTACATATGATGTTGCCCTTACTTGCCAGTTTCGGCTACTTTTCCTTTGTTTCTGTAGTCCCATCCCCTGTACCTGTTTGATGTAATTTCCACCTTCAGTTCCAATGTAAACCGGTATGATGTTACTACGAAATACCGGTATAAAAAAGTGTTAATAAATAAATAAATAGATATGCAGATTGTAAAATAATGCAGTACAACTACATGCTATCATGTATGAACATATATATGTGCAGTTGTTTGAAATTTATCCTTCCTAACTCCCAACATGAATAAAAAACTAATAAATGCACACAAAAAAATACCCATAACAAGTGAACCAAACAAATTAATTTTTTTTTATGCTAAAACTAGTAAAAACATTTGGGCTAGATTTTAAAAAGTCTGCGCGTGTAAATCCTGCTGGATTTACGCACGTAGGGCACCCGCGCGCCGGCGCGCCTATTTTGCATAGGCTTCCGGCGCGCGCAAAGCCCTGGGGCGCTTGTAAGTCCTGGGGCTTCATAAAAGGGGTGTGAGGAGGCATGTCCTGGGCCGTGTCTAGGGTCAGGGGCAGTCCACGGCGGGTCTGGGGCGTGGCGATGGTTTGGGCCGGGAGGGCGGTCCCGAGTCCCCCGGCACTGCGGCCTGTGCCGGGGCATGCCGAGGCAGCGCGCACAGGTTAAGCCTGCTTCAAGCAGGCATAACTTGCACAACAAAGGTAGGTGGGGATTTAGGTAGGGCTAGGGGTTGGGATAGATAGGGGAAGGGAAGGGAAGGTGGGGGGACGCGGAAGGAATGTTCCCTCTGAGGCCGCTCCGATTTAGAGCGGCCTCGGAGGGAACGGAGGCAGGCTGCGCAGCTCACAGGCTGCCTATTTTGCGCAGCCTTGCACACGCCGACCCTGATTTTATAAGATACGCGTGGCTACGCGCATATCTTATAAAATCCGGCGTACTTTTGTTCGCGCCAGTTGCCTGAATAAAAGTACGCGCGCGCGTACTTCTTTAAGATCTACCTCTTTTTGTATGTGCACCTCTCTATTTGATTCTCAATCACATTTAATAAGTAACCTCAGCTTAAAGCTTTCTGAGAAAGTATGGAGCCAGTATCCTCCAGAAATACTAAAGATTTTTCCTGTTTTGGTGTCAGCAATTAGTATATCATTCATACAATGTACAAAAGTTCATAAGAACATAAGAAATTCCCATGCTGGGTCAGACCAAGGGTCAATCAAGCCCAGCTTCCTGTTTCTAACAGAGGCCAAACCAGGCCACAAGAACCTGCCAGGTACCCAAACACTAAGATTATCCGTGCTATTGATGCCAGTAATAGCAGAGGCCATTCCCAAAGTCAACTTGATTATTAGCAGTTAATTGACTTATCCAATCCTTTTTTAAACCCAGCTACACTAACTGCACTAACCACATCCTCTGGCAACAAATTCCAGAGCTTAATTGTGCATTGAGAGAAAAAGAATTTTCTCCAATTATGCGTAAATATGCTACTTGCTATCTTCATGGAGTGCCCCCTAGTCCTTCTATTATCCAAAAGTGTAAATAAACCAATTCACTAGGGGTGTGCATTCGTATTGAACAGATTTGCAATCCTCAACTTATTTTTTTCAAACTGAAAAAAAAGGGGGTGATGCGCAACGCATCGCGACTTCCAACGTATTCAACATATTTCTGTTGAATACATTGAACCGCGAGGCGCGCACTTTTCCTCGCCGCCATTAGCCTGCGAGCTCGGAGCCCCGGATTACCACAAAATGGTGGCGCCCCTGCGGTAAACCATGCCAACCTGTCTGACCCTTTCCTGTGAGTCGCAGTGACTCACAGGAAAGGGTCGGACAGTTGGCATGGATACCGGAACGCAGCCTATCCCGTTCACGTTTTCAGAGCAGCACAGAATGCAGAGAATCGCGCTGTCATTCAGTGCTCTCTGTGGATTTTACTGATGAGCTAGCAGTATATAAAGAGCAGCATGAGGAGCCACGCACTTATTTCCAGCGATTCTGTGGGGAGGTGGGCTGGGTGGCAGGCGGGCAGAAGCAGAACCAGAACAGAAGCAGAAGCAGAACTAGAACTGATAGAGAACACAGAACAGATACTAGGCTAAGCTTAGGCTAGCAAAGGAAAGACAATTATTCCTTGTCTTTCTTTAGTGCCAGGGGTCAGCTACAGTCACTAGTATTCCTGTTTCTTTCAAGCAGTCTAGTGGTCTAGTCAGCTAGCACTGACCACTATTTACCATTGAGGGTGTTGGGACTGGCTTGGAGAGAGATATTATATTTCAATGTCATCCATGTTTTCTGGAGCGACAAAAAATTCCTGCTTTATTAAATTCCAATTACTTAGTCTGTCAGTGCAGTGGGGCATTTTAACAGACTGAACATTGTTCTTGAGTGGGTCTGTTCATTTGGGCATTCAAACAGACTGAACATTGGCCTTGAGTGGGTCTGTTCATTTGGGCATTTTAAACAGACTGAACATTGTCCTTGAGTGGGTCTGTTCATTGGGGCATTTTAAAACAGACTGAACATTGTCCCTTGAGTGGGTCTGTGCATCTGGGCATTTTAAACAGACTGAACATTGTCCTTGAGTGGGTCTGTGCTGGGAAGTGCCCGGGCCGGAGTACTCAGCCTCTTTTCTGCTTACAAGCAAGCTAGTTCTGTGTGCACTGCACACACACATGAGTGCACTGCCAGGCAGGCAGTGAGACAGTGGGCAGTGGGCATTTGTAACAGACTGAACATTGTTCTAGAGTGGGTCTGTTCATCTGGGCATTTTAAACAGACTGAACATTGTTCTTGAGTGGGTCTGTTCATCTGGGCATTTTAAACATACCGAACATTGTTCTTGAGTGGGTCTGTTCATCTGGGCATTTTAAACAGACTGAACATTGTTCTTGAGTGGGTCTGTTCATCTGGGCATTTTAAACAGACTGAACATTGTCCTTGAGTGGGTCTGTGCTGGCAAGTGCCCGGGCTGGAGTACTCAGCCTCTTTTCTGCTTACAAGCAAGCTTGTTCTGTGTGCACTGCACACACACATGAGTGCACTGCCAGGCAGGCAGTGAGACAGTGGGCAGTGGGCATTTGTAACAGACTGAACATTGTTCTTCAGTGGGTCTGTTCATCTGGGCATTTTAAACAGACTGAACATTGTTCTTCAGTGGGTCTGTTCATCTGGGCATTTTAAACAGACTGAACATTGGCCTTGAGTGGGTCTGTGCTGGGAAGTGCCCGGGCCGGAGTACTCAGCCTCTTTCTGCTTTCAAGCAAGCTAGTTCTGTGTGCACTGAACACACACATGAGTGCACTGCCAGGCAGGCAGTGAGACAGAGGGCAGTGGGCATTTGTAACAGACTGAACATTGTTATTGAGAGGGTCTGTTCATCTGGGCATTTTAAACAGACTGAACATTGTTCTTGAGTGGGTCTGTTCATCTGGGCATTTTAAACAGACTGAACATTGTCCTTGAGTGGGTATGTGCTGGGAAGTGCCCGGGCCGTTGTACTCAGCCTCTTTTCTGCTTACAAGCAAGCTAGTTCTGTGTGCACTGCACACACACATGAGTGCACTGCCTGGCAGACAGTGAGACAGTGGGCAGTGGGCATTTTGTAACAGACTGAACATTATTATTGTGGGACAGTGGGCAGTGTTACCACTCAGTGACATAAAATCCATAATGTCATGGAAAGAGAGATGCAAGCGACTTATTGGGACTGGCAGCGGAGGCACCGCAAAAGACACTACTGCAACACCACCAGTACAGCTAAAAAGGCAACTGTCGCAATCTAAACTCTTTGTAGGGGATGGCAGTTCCATGGCAAAAAAAACGAAATCGGACCATGATACTTCGCCATCGCCACCACTTGTTTCTGGCCCTGTAGTTTTGGAAGATAGGGAAGGGGAGGCAGAGTCATGCCCAACAAAATTTAGACACCCAAGAGCAGCAGGGAGACAGAAGTCTCAACTAAGAGTTAGCGGTCACAAGGTAGCGCTGGCACTGTTAGCTTCTGATTCAGAAGAAGAATCTTCTTGGGTGGGATTCTCACTAGAAACAAAAGAAGTAATAACTGACGAATCTTCGGTAGAATCAGTTAGTCCTGTCTTAGCCTCCACCTCCAGAATTGTGCAGCAGGAGCCCGGGAGAGATTACAGTGATATCGAGGAGGAGGAAGAGCTGTCAGAAGGGAGAGAGCGGGTGACTGGTGCCCCCTCTAGCATTGCTTCTCAGGGTGCACCCACTACTAGTACCTCAACTCCAGTGCCAGCATCCACCCCAAAGGTGTCACAGAGAGGAGGATCACAAAAGAAATCTCCGATCTGGAAACATTTTAAAGTGACAGAAGACCCGTGTTATGCTCGGTGTAATTACATGCCAGGGATATTAGCAGAGGCAAGCAAATGGGACATCTATCAAATTTTGGCATGAACCATCATATGAAGAGGCAACAACCAACAAGATTACTGCCATCTGGGGATGGTGGCAGTTTCAGTCGGGGACCCCTTTCAAGCAGTGTGCAGTGGTAGGAAAGCAGCAGAGTCAGCCCACGCCCTCATACCCTTCTAGCAGTCAGGCGGCAGGCCAGCACCCCACTGACATGTGGCAGAAGTGACAATCCACCATGGAGGAAATGGGGTGGAGTGCGGTAACGCTATCCCGGGGTAGGAGGCAGGCAGCCTCAAAAGTTGTAACCAGGAGCATTGGGGAAATGATTGCCCTTGATGACCAGCCCTTGCAGCTAGTGCAGAATGTGGGTTTCAAGCGTTTCTTGAAGGTTGTACTTCCAAATTACAAAATCCCGTGCAGAACCACATTTAGTAGAAAGGTCATCCCCAGCCTGTACAAGCAGTGTCGCAGTCGCTTGCAAGCACTGCTAGGTAAGGCAGACGGAAGAGTGCATTTCACCTGCGATATCTGGACCGCCATGAATGCTGCACACTCTTACCTCTCTCTGACAGCACACTGGTGGGACATGGCAGAGGCAGGGGCAGCCAGCAGCTCTATTACTGAAGAAGTGTCAGGGTAGAGGTGGGCTTTACTGCACACCCACCTGACGGACCAGGCCCATACCGCTGCCAATATTCTAGCATGCATCAGAAAGATGCTGGAGGGCTGGCAACTACACCAGCGAGACAGGAAAACGTGGGCAGGGTTTTTTGTCACAGACAATGGTGCAAACATGGTTAAGGCAATAAGCGATGGGCGGTTTAAGAACATCCGATGTTTTGCACACACTCTTCATCTGGTAGTGAAGTCAGCTCTGGGCTTGGAGTCCAAGGACAAGGAGAATGAATACTTGCATAGGTTAATACAGAAGTGCAGGAACATAGCAGCACACTTCCACCGAAGTGTTAAGGCAGGGCAGGTTCTCCGACAAAAGCAGACTGATTTGGATATGCCTCAGAAGCGTCTCATTCAAGACATTGCCACCCGGTGGAATTCCACCTTTATGATGCTGGAGAGGTTACTGGAGCTGCAGACACCCCTTCATGAACTTTCTGGTAGAATGGACATAGATGTGCAGAATCCCTAGGGCATCGCGATTGGTTAGTCATGAGTCAGCTGGTAAAAATCCTGCAGCCCTTCAAGGATGTCACGGAGGAGCCTGGAGTTCCAGAAGTGCCACCTTGGCTGACATCATCCCTAAAGTTAAATTGCCTGATGACCATTTGAGGCCTTTAAACGGCAAGAGGGAATGACTGCTGAGGTGCTGTAGTGTGTGGATGTTTTGCAGCAGCAGGTGAAAGACGATTACAGCCTTAACAGAGGACAGCACATACATGCTCGCCTCTGTCTGTGATCCCCGTGAGAAAGGTAAACTCGCCCTACAGACCAATTGTCTGCATTTGTGAAGGAGCTGCTGTTAGGTAAGGTCTGTGAACAGGAGCGCAATAGGCGGAGATAGGTTAGGCTTGACGCAGAGGTGGAAACAGCAAGGCACAGTCACAGAGTTGTGCTGCTAGCCCAGGCAGGAGCAGCACTGTGTCAGTGACAGAAAGTACCTCCTCCTCCAAGTCAGAACGCCCAAGGCATGTTGGCCATAAAGATTCATCAGTTGTGCAACTGGGCGAGAGAGAAAGCTAGCTGGATTGAGTGACTCTGAGCCCTCCCAAGCACAGGAGGAGACAGCAGCACAGCTGTCAGTGACACGGTATCTCTCAGAGCCGATAGAGAACATGCAGACGGATCCGCTGGCATATTGGGCACACAAGTCCACTGTCTGGGCACACCTAGCCAAAGTGGCTGAACGATATCTGTCATGTCCACCAACCAGTGTGCCCAGTGAACGTGTCTTTTCAATGACAGGGGATATCATGAGCCCTCACCGCTCAAGGCTGGCACCAGAGTTGATGGAAATGCTTGTGTTTTTGAAAGTAAACCTGCCTTTGCTTGGCTTTCCAAATTTTCCCTGTGAATGGCAAGATGAATAAAAGCTATTCCAAGCCTTGCAGCAGCTCCAATTGCCTCCTATGCTCAAGATAAAGTAAGCACTGCAGCACATGTTCCTGACATGAATCGCTGTGCCTGACCGTCTACTGTGCAGGCCTTGTGTTACTACCACTGTTTGACCTCGATAGCTGCGCCTGTTCATTCAAGTCTTGTGTTCCTTTTATTTATTTATTTATTTATTTATTCATTATTTTTTATTTTCATTTACATGAATCATATATAATACAATATTGTATTGCAACATAAATTCCAAACAAGTATATCTATATTACTTAACATTTAGATTTTTCATCGTAATTAACAATCTTTAAGTACTGTTGGAATAAAGAATAAAAATTTCCTTCTCATTTAGAATAAGAAAACAAAAAGTATTAGTACAAAGCCCATTGGCACAAAAAAGAGAAGAATTTATATATGACAAATAATATTTTAAGTAACCATCAACGACAACAATTATACGATTCCGATCCCTGTACTAAGGATCCACCGGGGAAGAGGTTACAGGTGTTCGAGACTCAACAAATTGGCTTAAATGTTCTACCTCAGTGAAAACAAAGGAATCTGTACCCCTTTTTAAAATACAACGGCATGGATATTTTAACATAAAGGTAAATCAATGTCAAAACTCTTTGTCTTAATTCAAGAAATTGCCGTCTTTTAAGACAGGTCACAGGTGAAAGGTCTGGAAAAATTTTAACATTTTGTCCTAGATATGCTATAGGATATTTTTGAAAGTAATTTCTCATTAAGTTACTTATATCAGCCGTAGATATTAGTGAAACAATTAACGTTTCTCTTTCGAGCACTTGAACTGCTGAATTTTCCAGAAAGCTGGTTAAATTAGCTGGAATAGAAACTGCCACAGCCGGAGCTCTTTTTTTTGGAAATAACAAGAATTAACAGAAACCATATTATTTTCTGAGAAACCTAGAACTTTGGTTAGAAATTTTTTAAAGGAAACATAAGGAATTTCCCCTGCTATTCTTGGAAAATTCATTACACGACACGTACATTTAGTATTATTTTCAATTGCTTCTAACCTTTTAGAACATAATGACTGATCTTTCAACAAAGCTATATTCACTGCCTGCAAAGATTTAATATTTCCTTCCGCTAGATCTATTCTAGTATATATATCATTCACTTGCTGTTGTATTCCCATATATTGCTGAGATAAATTAGTAGACACCATATCTATCTTTTTTTCCATCCTGTTGACAGTCACAGTTAACCCGCTTACCAAGTCCCACAGTGCTCCCAGTGTTACCGTATCCGGTGTGATTATTTTTTGCCTTATATCCTCAAGTTGTTCTGAATGAGGAGTCTCTTGTTGTTCTCTGGCAGATGTTACTGCTAATAATGATTTCTCCTCTTCCTCAAGGTCCTCCATGGAGAGTAGCTCCCTCGATAGCAGCTGATTGACCAACCCCTTCGGTAGGAATCACTGCTGCACCTACATTTACGGATCTTTGGGCTGGAGGAGGACGTAGTACAGGGCTGAGGGAAGCCTCATCTCAGGGAGCCTCTCGTTCTTCTACCAAGGGGCTTCCAATAGGGTCACTGGTGCCCTCATTTTCTAATTGTTTCATAAACCGGTCTATTTCTAAGTGTAATAGGGGAGGTAGAGGGTCTGAGGGAAAAACCCTCACCTTCCCTTTCCTTTTAGCCGGTATTACAAATTTTAACAGGATAACAAAAAGGCAGAAAATAGAGGGTTTACCGTTGCTGTCCTTGTGCCATGGGCTCAGTAGTAGGATTACGGTTGTTCACTTCCTGTCCAGCCTAATCCAGACTAAGCCAGACCAAGCTGTGCGCACCCCTTAGGCGCGCACGGCTTTGGCGGCGCCGGCATCGACGGGGCGCCACTATTGCGAAGATTTCATTTCGGTCTGGCTCCTCCCCTCTCGTGTGCTTTGGTGGTGTTCCGGGCTGCAACAGGGGGTCTCTGAACGCCGGTCTCCCAGGCGTCTTGGTTCGCTGTGAAGATTTTATTTCGGTCAGGCTCCTCCCCTCTCCTGTGCTTTGGTGGTGTTCCGGGCTGCAACAGGGGAGCTCTGAACGCCGGTCTCCCCCAAGACTTGTGTTCCTAAAAGTGTTTGACCTCGATTGCTGTGCCTGTTCATCCAGGCCTTGTGTTTCTAGGTGGGATTGACCTCTGTCCTCGACTGCTGTGCCTGTTCATCCAGGCCTTCTGTTCCTCTGGGGATAGGGAAATACCTACAGTACCTGAGTGTGATCAAGTAGGAAGTGTGTTCAAGTATCAAGTATGTTCAAGTTGTACGTTGTTTTATAGTTATATGTAAAGCCCCTTCCTTTTGGGCATCTCACTGTTCTATGTTAACCGGACTGATTTGTATCTGATACCAGAACCTGGTATTTAAAAATTAAAAGTAAATAAATAAATAAGTGATGGAAACATTTTAAAATTAGAATAGACATAAATTAAAAAAAAAAAAAATTACTATCCCTGTTCATCCAGGCCTTGTGTCCCTAGGTGGGATTGACCTCTGTGCTCGACTGCTGTCCCTGTTCATCCAGGCCTTGTGTTCCTAAAAGTGTTATACCTCGATTGCTTCACCTGTTCATCCAGGCCTTGTGTCCCTAGGTGGGACTGACCGCTGTCCTCGACTGCTGTGCCTGTTCATCCAGGCCTTGTGTTCCTAAAAGTCTTTGACCTCGATAGCTGTGCCTGTTCATCCAGGCCTTGTGTCCCTAGGTGGGATCGACCGCTGTCTTCGACTGCTGTGCCTGTTCAACCAGGCCTTGTGTTCCTCTGGGGATAGGGAAATACCTACAGTACCTGAGTGTAATCAAGTATGAAGTGCTGGAAACGTTTTAAAATAAGAATATAAATACATTAAAAAAAAAATTACTATCCATGTTCATCCAGGCCTTGTGTCCCTAGGTGGGATTGACCGCTGTCTTCGACTGCTGTGCCTGTTCATCCAGGCCTTGTGTTCCTACTGGTGTTTGACCTCCATTGCTGCGCCTGTTCATCCAGGCCTTGTGTCCCTAGGTGGGATTGACCTCTGTCCTTGACTGCTGTGCCTGTTCATCCAGGCCTTAATGGTTTAATGGTTTATAGGGATGTGAATCGTTTTTCAACGATTAAAATTATCGTCCGATAATGTTTATATCGTCTTAAATCGTTATAGAACACGATACAATAGAAATTCTAACGATTTATCGTTAAAAATCGTTAAATCGTGTTAGTGCGTACTAACTCGAGTTAGTGCGCACTAACTCCCCGTTAGTGCGCACTAACTCGATTTAGTGCGCACTAACTGAAAATGATACAAATAAACACTTTCCAGGTCACTGAAGGTCAGTTAGGAATGAATATGTGTTCCTATTGGCTGGCTGCCCTCTTATCTATTGATGTTACCAAGGTTACCACTGAGGTGATGGTTGGGGGGATGGGAAATGGAACTGGAAACTAACGAACACCAACAGAAAATGAAACAAAGTGTTCACACTTCCCAGGTCAGTAAAGGTCACTTAGGAATGAATATGTATGTATGTATTCCTATTGGCTGGCTGTGCTCTTATCTATTGATGTTACCAATATGGTTGGGGGGATGTGAAATGGAAACAGTTGGAAGCTTGACAAAAAAAGTAATGTAATGATCAGCACTCACGTGACTAGAACTTGTTTGTTTATTATTTTTGTTAGCAGGCACCTGAAATGCTAGTGCATGTTGAATTTGCCAATCACTGTGCATTTTAGAAAGGTGGTCCTGGCTGGAACTGTACACAGTTCAAATATATGTAATTGATTGTTGGTAAGTGTATTTTTTAAGTAGCCACACTGGCACCAGTATGTTTACTTTTCCTCCTACTTAACTCACTAGCTCAGCTTTGTAAGAAGGGCTTCTCTGCTTGTGTGTTGTTTTTGTTTGGTGTGAGGAGAGCAGAAACATCAGATCTTTATTCAATCTACTACAGTCATCTCTTACAGTGCCCTATCCCTATTAATACCAGGAGTGTTGTGATCTTCCTGCACACAGTGCCCTAACCCTGATACCAGTCTGAGACAGCTCCCTCCCTGCATTACTAGTGAGAGGCTGGCTTCACAGACAGGGGGGAGCTGCCTGTCCCTCACTCCTGACTTCCCCCATGTCCCAGCTAGTGAATGGTGTGTGGGTGAGGGGGGGGGGGGGGGTGGATGGTGAAGTCTGAGACACCTCCCTCCCTGCATTACTAGTGAGAGGCTGGCTTCACAGACAGGGGGGAGCTGCCTGACCCTCACTCCTGACTTCCCCCATGTCCCAGCTAGTGAATGGTGTGTGGGTGAGGGGGGGGGGGAGGATGGTGAAGTCTGAGACAGCTCCCTCCCTGCATTACTAGTGAGAGGCTGGCTTCGCAGACAGGGGGGAGCTGCCTGACCCTCACTCCTGACTTCCCCCATGTCCCAGCTAGTGAATGGTGTGTGGGTGGGGGGGGGGGGGGGGAGGATGGTGAAGTCTGAGACAGCTCCCTCCCTGCATTACTAGTGAGAGGCTGGCTTCACAGACAGGGGGGAGCTGCCTGACCCTCACTCCTGACTTCCCCCATGTCCCAGCTAGTGAATGGTGTGTGGGTGAGGGGGGGGGGAGGATGGTGAAGTCTGAGACAGCTCCCTCCCTGCATTACTAGTGAGAGGCTGGCTTCACAGACAGGGGGGAGCTGCCTGTCCCTCACTCCTGACTTCCCCCATGTCCCAGCTAGTGAATGGTGTGTGGGTGAGGGGGGGGGGGGGTGGATGGTGAAGTCTGAGACAGCTCCCTCCCTGCATTACTAGTGAGAGGCTGGCTTCACAGACAGGGGGGAGCTGCCTGACCCTCACTCCTGACTTCCCCCATGTCCCAGCTAGTGAATGGTGTGTGGGTAAGGGGGGGGGGGGGGGAGGATGGTGAAGTCTGAGACAGCCCCCTCCCTGCATTACTAGTGAGAGGCTGGCTTCACAGACAGGGGGGAGCTGCCTGACCCTCACTCCTCCGGGGTATTGTGATCTTCCTGCACACAGTGCCCTATCCCTGATACCAGGGGTGTTGTGATCTTCCTGCATGCAGTGCCCTATCCCTATTAATACCAGGAGTGTTGTGATCTTCCTGCATGCAGTGCCCTATCCCTATTAATACCAGGAGTGTTGTGATCTTCCTGCATGCAGTGCCCTATCCCTGATACCGGGATGTGTGCAAGAAGATCACAACACCCCCGGTATCAGGAATAGGGCACTGTGTGCAGGAAGATCACAACACCCCCAGTATCAGGAATAGGGCACTGTGTGCAGGAAGATCACAACACCCCTGGTATTAGGGATAGGGCACTGTGTGCAGGAAGATCACAACACTCCTGGTATTAATAGGGATAGGGCACTGTGTGCAGGAAGATCACAATACCCCTGGTATCAGGGTTAGGGCACAAGTTCTAGTCACATTGACTGATCACATTACTTGTTTTGTCAAGCTACCAACTGTTTCCATTTCCCATCCCCCATATACTGTCAGTAGGAAACTTGGTAACATGAATAAATAAGAGGGCAGCCAATAGGAATACATATTCATTCCTAAACTGACCTT
The DNA here is from genome assembly GCF_901001135.1 of Rhinatrema bivittatum. Classification (NCBI taxonomy): domain Eukaryota; kingdom Metazoa; phylum Chordata; class Amphibia; order Gymnophiona; family Rhinatrematidae; genus Rhinatrema; species Rhinatrema bivittatum. Next base: position 43,730,644 of record NC_042630.1, on the reverse strand, counting down.
AACTGACCTGAAAAGTGTCAAATTGTATCATTTTCAGTTAGTGCGCACTAACTCCCAGTTAGTGCGCACTAATCGGAAAAAACGATTTTTAACGATTTTTTAACTAAAAAATCGTGCCTAAGACGATTTTCTTGCCCTGCCACACGATTTCTATCGTTAAGACGATATGGAAAACGATTCACATCCCTAATGGTTTATTAAATTTTATATACCAACACATCGGACAGGCCTTCACATCGGTTTACTGAGTATAAATAAATCAGAAATACAATACAATTCATAAATAGTAACAGCTAAAAACTATATAAAGTAAAAGAATAAATTAGCTGTTAAGAAAGATAAAAATAGTAAAAATACACAATTAGACATAGTTATAAAAGCATAGAAATAAAACTTATTAAAATTAAATAGCGTACTAATAACAAAAATGGTGGCTCCTCAAAGTGGTTTGCAGATAAAACATGCTTATACTATGTTGCTGATTTCTAACAGTGCTGGTTAACTGATTCATACTCTTCGAATGCACATTTGAACAGCCAGATCTTTAGTTCAGCTTTAAATTGCTTCTTTTCAGTGGTAAGTCTCAATGAAGTAGGTAAAGAATTCCAGATTTTTGTTCCTGCAATGGATATAACGCGCTCCCTTACATGGGATAATGTAGCTGACTTAATGGTAGGGATTGAGAGAAGTCCTTTGTCTGCCGATCGCAAGTCTCTTTGGGGTACGTGAAGACGTATTGATGTGTTCAGCCATTCAGTATGTTCGCCATAAATAACATTGTGGATTATGCATGCTGCTTTATATTGGATTCGGTATTGCACTGGGAGCCAATGCAGTTTAATCAATGTTGGTGTAATATGGCCGCACTTTCTCTGACCAGTTAAAATCCGTGCTGCAGCATTCTGCAGGACTTGCAAGGGCCGGATGCTGGATTGTAGCAATCCAAGAAGCAAAGCATTGCAATAGTCAAGATTTGCAAATATAAGACACTGTAAGACAGATCTAAAATCGGTAAATTCTAAAAACGGCTTTAATCTTCGTAGCGTAAGTAGTTTAAAATAACCGTCTCTCAACTTTAAAGAAATATGTTTTTTAAAAGAAAATTCATTATCAATGATGATGCCTAAATTGCGAGTATTAAAGCAAGGATTTATCTTTACAGTGTCAGTAAAAGACAACGACGGAATGCTAGTATGGTGGCATTTACGTTCAAGAAATACTATTTCCGTTTTGTTAGCATTTAAAATTAGGTGTAAGTGATGGAGCAATTTTTTTAAAGATAACATATATATTTTAATTAAAGCTAACGTTTCTTCGATAGACGTTTCTATAGGTACTAAAAATTGGATGTCGTCTGCATACACATAAAATTTTAATCCCAGACCATTTAAAAAATGACAAATTGGTAAAACATAAATATTAAAAAGTGTGGCAGACAACGTAGATCCCTATGGAACACCCATCGCTAAAATCACCTTTTCTGATAAGATATTATTTATTTTTATTTGATATGAGCAGTTAATAAGAAAAGAAGAAAACCATTTAAAAACTGTACCGTTTATTCCAATCTCAGTTAGTCGTTTCAATAAGATATTATGATCAACGATGTCAAATGCAGACGACGTCTAACAAGACCAAAAAGTAGCTTTTTCCAGTATCAAAGCCTCTTAAAACCGTGTCCATAAGAGCAATAAGCAAAGTTTCAGTGTTAAAATTTTTTCGAAACCCAAATTGATTGGGGAACAGAATATTATTAGATTCTAAGTAAGTATCAAGTTGTTTTTGAGAAACCTTTTCTAAAATTTTTGCTAAACATGATAAATTTGAGATAGGTCTATAGTTAATTAATTGTTTACTATCTTGTGTTGGTTTTTTTAATATAGGTTTAACTGTTGCATTTTTTAGTATGTCAGGAACAGAGCTTTCATTTAGCGAAGCATTAACAATGGTAGTAATAGCGGGAGCTATAATTTCAGTAACTGATTTAAGGTAGGAGACTTGGATAGGGTCCAATGGATGTTTAGCATCCATTGGACCCTACTGTGCTCCTACTGTGTCCCTACTGTGTTCCTACTGGTGTTTGACCTCGATTGCTGCGCCTGTTCATCCAGGTGTTCCTACCACTGTTTGACCTCGATTGCTGCGCCTGTTCATCCAGGCCTTGTGTTCCTAAAATTGTTTGACCTCGATTGCTGTGCCTGTTCATCCAGGCCTTGTGTTCCTACTGGTGTTTGACCTCGATTACTGTGCATGTTCATCCAGGCCTTGTGTTCCTAAAAGTGTTTGACCTCGATTCTGTAAAGCAATTTCTGTGTAAAGCAATTTCTGATCTTGCTGCAATAAAAACTTGAAAAGTAAATTGTTGTTGTGCTTTTGTAATGCCTACAAGAGGCGAACCTAGCAAAGCATTCCAGGGGTGCACTTGAAGAGTTGTAGGCAAAACATGAGAAAGCCAGTCCCTTATTAAAATCCAGAACTGGTCCACTACAGGGCATTCCCACCATATATGGTAATATGTGCCAACATGACCACAACCCCGCCAACATCCCGCTGGGTAAGAAGATCTAAATTTATGCAAGGTCACAGGAGCATAATGCCATCTGTGCAGCATTTTATAGCAATTTTCTTGCAAACCGGTAGATATAGAACACTTATGTGTCCATGCATAAATGATATCCCAGTCCTTGTCCTCTAATTGTGTTTGACAATCCAGTTCCAAGGACACTCTGTGCCTGGGCTTGTCAGGTGGTTTACTAGTGAGAAGTGCGTAAATTTTGGATATGGTTCCCCGAATTACTGCGGCATGTTGATGACAATAATTTTCAAATAGCGTACCTGTCAGGCGGAGAATCCCTTTGCGCAGCCCTCTGTGTACAAAGTGGTATAACTGAACGTAATGCAAGAAATCAACGCTGGCCAAAGAATACTGTGTGCACTGTGCACATTTGGCTACTGGTGGTCATAAGGGTGCCCTGTTGTAAAACATGGTCTATTCTGGTAATGCCTGACTGCACCCACTGTCTCAAATTCCTTGACATATCAGATGTAGAGTATACCATGTTAGTAGACAGGTGAGTCAACAAAGAGTATGGCGCCGTGCCCACTAGAGTATCTCTCGATTGTTGCCAACTTGCCATGCCCTAAAGGTGGTGTGTAAAGCGTAAGAAAAGCATTGAGTGGGACCCCAGGACGACCTAGGCTGCCAAGGCAAAGCTGACATGGGAAATGTGCCCAGCAATGATTGCTCCAGTTGTACCCATTGCGGTATGTCCTGGGAGCGATGTAACACAACAAATGCTCGTAATTGAGCTGCACCAAAATACCAAAGTAAATTGGGAAGATTCAACCCACCCTTAATCTTTTGTTGATACAACGTGGATCTGGCAATCCGAGGGGGATGTTTACGCCAAATGAAGCTGCATACAATTTGTTGCCATTTTTTAAGCAGGGTGGTGGGCAAAAATATAGGTATTGTAGTGAAGAAGTAAAGAAAGCGAGGTAGGACATTCATTTTAATGATGGCCAGTCGACCCAACCAGGAATGGTGCTGCTGATGCCACTTATTTAGCTCAGCTTGTATAGAACACAGGAGGGGATCATAATTCAGGGCAAAGAGCTGCTTTGTGTGGGAACCAAGTCGCACCCCCAGATATTTCAAGGAAGTTGTTGCCCACTTGAAAGGAAATTGCCGACTGAGGATATGTGTCTATAGGTGGGATTGACCTCTGTGCTCAACTGCTGTGCCTGTTCATCCAGGCCTTGTGTTCCTAAAAGAGTTTGACCTCGACTGCTGTGCCTGTTCATCCAGGCCTTGTGTCCATAGGTGGGATTGACCTCTGTCCTCGACTGCTGTGCCTGTTCATCCAGGCCTTGTGTTCCTCTGATGATAGGGAAATACCTACAGTACCTGAGTGTAATCAAGTATGAAGTGCTGAAAATGTTTTAAAATAAGAATATAAATACATTAAAAAAAAAAATTACTATCCGTGTTCATCCAGGCCTTGTGTCCCTAGGTTGGATTGACCGCTGTGCCTGTTCATCCAGGCCTTATGTTCCTAAAAGTGTTTGACCTCGATTGCTGTGCCTGTTCATCCAGGCCTTGTGTTCCTAAATGTCTTTGACCTTGATAGCTGTGCCTGTTCATCCAGGCCTTGTGTTCCTAGAAGTGTTTGACCTCTACGGTACAAAGTCAATATAGGTTGATATTGCAGATTTTGACTTGAGTAGCAGTATTCTTATTTCTGAGAGATCTTCCATTTCCTTTGTCATCAGCTGAAGTGAGTAAGTACAGTCGGAATTCACTAGACGCCAACGGAATTCACTAGACGCCAACGATATTCACTGGACAGCAATGTAAACACCGGGTACACCCAACTCTAGGGGTGGACCCGTTCCAGGGAGTCCTTCCTTGCACAAAGGAAAGGGAACTCTCTCCTGGGCCAGCCTGTCTTTCCCCTATCAAAACCACAGGGACCAGACCAGACTACCTCCACTCTGCCAGCCTGTCTTGCCCCTATCAGCTTTCTGCCTCTCTGCTTTGCTGCCATACACCAGATGACTCACTTTACTCCTTGTGGTGTTCTTGCCACTCTATTGGTTCCTCAGTGTGTTGGTGCTAGTCTATTTGCTTGCTATGTTCCCCCTTCATTGTGCTGTTGGATGTCAATGCCACTTGTCTTGCTGCTTTGCCTGTGGTGCTGCCTTAGATGGTTCATGCATCTGCTATCGGTGCTCTGTTTTGAAGCTGTGGTGTGTTTTTGACATTCTCACTGCTGCTTTGTGCCTCTGTTAAAGCACTCTTGCCACTTCTGGTACCCCTTTGCACCTTTCCAGTGCCTTAGGCTATTCATGCCACTTAGGTGCCACTTTGCCACAGTCTAAGTACCTTGGAGCTCTTTTGTTGTTGTGATGATTGCTCCCCAGAAGTTTCATGAAAATTGATAAGAAAACCCCAATTCTGCAGCCAAAAATAGGCTGGAAATCCTTCCCCCATTCACTTTAATGGGAACCGGGAAACGTATGGACAGATCGTCAACTTATGGAATTCTCCATACGTCCATATTGAACGGAATCGACCCTCAACGAAAACGTATCACCGATTCAACGAAAACCTTTTGTCTGCACATCCCTACAATTCACATCTACTCATTCAAGACCTCTCATGATTTTAAAGACCTCTATCATATCCCCCCTCAGCTGTCTCTTCTCCAAGCTGAACAGCCCTAACCTCTTCAGCCTTTCCTCACAGGGGAGCTGTTCCATCCCCTTTATCATTTTGGACGCCCTTCTCTATACCTTCTCCATCGGAACTATATCTTTTATGAGATTCAGTGACCAGAATTGTACACAATATTCAAGATGCGGGCTCACCATGGAGTGATACAGAGGCATTATGACATTTTCTGTTTTTTAACTATTCCCTTCTTAATAATTCCTAACATTCTGTTTGCTTTTTTGACTGCTGCATTACACTGAGCCAATGATTTCAAAGTATTATCCACTATGATGCCTTGATCTTTTTCCTGGTTGATAGCTCCTAATATGGTGCCTAACATTGTGTAACTTCAACAAGGATTATTTTTCCCTATATGCAACACCTTCCACTTGTTCACATTAAATTTCATCTACCATTTGGATGCCCAATCTTCTAGTCTCGCAAGGTCCTACTGCAATGTATCACAATCCACTTGTGATTTACTACCTGAATAATTTTGTATCATCTGCAAATTTAATAACCTCACTCATCTTATTCCATTCCAGATCATTTATAAATATATTGAACAATGATCCAAGTACAGATCCCTGAGGTACTCCACTTTTTATCATTTTCCACTAAGAAAATTGACCAATAAATCCTACTATCTGTTTTCTGTCTTTTAACCAGTTTGTAATCCATGGAGTAACATTGCCTCCTATCCCATGACATTTTAGTTTTTGTTGAAGCCTCTCATGAGGGACTTTGTCAAAAGTCATCTGAAAATCCAAATACACTACATCTATCGGTTCACCTTTACATGTTTATTAACCCTTTCAAAAAAAATGAAGCAGATTTGTGAGGCAAGACTTCCCTTTGGTAAATCCATGTTGACTGTGTTCCATTAAATCATGGCTTTCTATATGTTCTGTGATTTTGATCTTTAGAATACTTCCACTATTTTTTCTGGCACTAAGTCAGGCTCACTGGTCTATAGTTTCCCAGATCTCCTCTGGAGCCCTTTTTAAATATTGGGGTTACATTGGCCACACTCCAGTCTTCAGGTACAATGGATGATTTTAATGATAACCAACTTCTAGAGAAGTTAGGTATCATTTTAAATGAAAAAAAATGTCTGGATATTTGGCATCCCTGTCCCCAACTTGAATACCCAGGGTTGGCAACTTTCAAACCAGCATGCGAATACACGTATGTGTTATCATGCCGGCCTGCATCGAGATCCACAGTCTTTTTATAACATATGCATGCATATGCACATGTTATAAATAGGCTGCTCATGCACACGTGTGCCTAATTTTAATTGGATGCGTGCATGTGCGCACAAATCCCAATTCTACCGTATAAGTTTGGGAATTTTTAAAGGGACACGCGCTGATGCCATTCCCATTTTACCAATTAATCCATCAGTTTGCCCAGTTAACTGCTAGGTCCTGCAACCCCAACCCGGTTTGATCACCTACACTGGCCTCAGTTGCCCTCAATTCCTTTAAACCCTCAGAAATAGCTTGATCTTTTTATTTTATAAGATGCATGTTATCTATAACAGAAGTAAAGTTACACAGAAGGAGACCTTGGAACTCACCAGGCATGCAAGTATTTAATAGGGATGTGAATCGGGCTTCTGACGATTGAAAATATCGTACGATATTTTCAAAATCGTCAGAAATCGGGGTCTCCCCGAAACCGGTAGGAAAACCCCACAAAATTGTTCGTGGGGGTTCTCTTATCATTTTGGGGGAGGGCGGGAAAAACCGCACACAAAAATAACCCCTAAACCCACCCCGACACTTTAAAACTAATCCCTTAGCTTCCCCCACCCTCCCGACCCCCCAAAAAACGTTTTACAGGTACCTGGTGGTCCAGTGGGGGTCCTGGGAGCGATCTCCCACTCACGGGCCGTCAGCTGCCACTAATCAAAATGGCACCGATGGCCTTTGCCCTTACCATGTGACAGGGTATCCGTGCCATTGGCCGGCCCCTGTCACATGGAGGGAGCACTGGATGGCCAGTGCCATCTTTAAAAATGGTGCAGGCCATCCAGTGCTCCCACCATGTGACAGGGGCCGGCCAATGGCACGGATACCCTGTCACATGGTAAGGGCAAAGGCCATCGGCGCCATTTTTATTAGTGGCAGCCGACGGCCGAGAGCGGGAGATCGCTCCCGGGACCCCCACTGGACCACCAGGTACCTGTAAAAAGTTTTTTGGGGGGGTCGGGAGGGTGGGGGAAGCTAAGGGATTAGTTTTAAAGGTCGGGCTGGGTTTTTTGTTTATCGGCTCGGGCGCAGCCAATAAACAAAACAGCGATCGGGCCGGACAAAAAAAAAAAACACGATGTGAATCGGAACTGGAATCAGAACTGATTCCGGTTCCGATTCACATCTCTAGTATTTACGTGCACGCCTCTTGGATGTGCCCTGAAATACCCATGACCTGCCCCAACCATACCCACATCCTGCCCCCGTTTGAAGAATTTTGAGATGTGCGTGCAGTGGGAGATACACACGTATCAAGACAGCTTTTAAAATGCGATCAGCGCAAGCCCGACTTGTGCCTGTATGTCACAGTTTTGACACACACCGGGCTTTTAAAATTGACCTTTTGGTTTTGAAACAAAATACCCGATCACATTCCTTAAGCATCCTCCCACACACCTTTATTGCATTATATGCAACTTATTTGAAAATTATTGAGCACATTTTGGCATGCCTTTGTTTTTTGTTAATTTTCAAGACTTGTGATTCTCATTTCAGCTTTCTCCCCAGTCCATGAACTGGTTTGAATTTATGGGGGCAGCAATCACAAGTTCTTACATAGGTAAATGTTACTATGTGTTAGTATTTAAAATTTCTTCACAGCATCATTTCTGGTTCTGATCTGTAAGTCATCTGATCAATGTAATATATTCTTCACAGTAATAGTCTTTGTTTTTATTCTTTATTTTTCTCTTTGTATCTGCTATTTGTGTGGGTAATTTTTCCCCATAAATTTACATATGTACTTTTGAAAATGCAAAAGCACCGTTAGTGCTAGGCTCTGCCCAATTCTCTCCACAGGAACACTAACTCTCACATCAGGCAAAATTGCAAGTATAGAGATAAATTTAAGACTCACGTGTGGCACGTTTGCCGGCACATGCACATGGATATGACAATTTTATAACATAATGCATCCTGGGGAGAATTTTTGTAGCCTCACGCACCAACGTAGTAGCCCTTTTTCCCAGTTCACCCCAGTAAAGAAAAGGACTTCCTAATCCACCTAGCTAACTTGCTTCCCTTTTACCTTTAATACCCTGCTGACTAGCATTTTGTTTTTGTTACATGATTACACACCATCTATGGCAGAAGTAAAGTTATGCAGTAGGGGACCCTAGTGTACGCTTGTGTGTGTAACTGCTTATGTGCTGGATTCATGATACAGACCTGGCCTGCCCATGTCCCTCTCATACCCCGCCAGACCACACCCATTCCACGCCCCTTTTCAGCAAAATGATTTTTTGTGCGAGTAACAGGAGGTCCACATGAGTCTGAGTCACTCACTTATCTCCCGATTTTTGTGCGCAAGGTTTTTAAAATTGACCAGATAGTAGAGAAGTGCATTTGACTGAAATGATTGTGCAGAAAGCAATGAATGAAAGCTATTTTTTATTTCAATTATGACCTCAGAAACAAATGGGGGGAACCCATAAAAATAAAAAAAAAATATTTTCATTATCATTTATTTATGTTTCTCATTTATGCCTAAGGTACATGTAAAGCAGCAGCAGCTAGATTGCATTCCTTCTTTTCAAGGTACCTGAGCAGGTAAGCAATGCCAGTGAGGTCATAGTCTGAGCAAATAAGAACATACCATACTGGATCAGACCAAGGGTTCATCAAGCCCAGCATCCAGTTTCCAATAGTGGCCAATTCAGGCCATAAGAACCTGGCAATTTCTTATGGCCTGGAATAGACCCAAAAACTAAGTCTATTCCATGTTACTGTTGCCAGTTATAGCAGAGGCTATTTTTTAAGTCAACTTTATTAATAGCAGGCAATGGACTTCTCCAAGAACTTATCCAATCCTTTTTTAAACACAGCTACACTAACTGCACTAACCACATCCTCTGTCAACAAATTCCAGAGTTTAATTGTGCGTTGTGTGAAAAACAACGTTCTCCAATTAGTTTTAAATGTGCCACATGCTAACATCATGGAGTGCCCCCTACTCTTTCTATTATCCGAAAGAGTAAATAACCGAGTCACAGTTATCAATTCTAGACCTATCATGATTTTAAACACCTCTATCTGTTGCGTCCGTTGGTCCTCAAAGACTTCGCCCCGTTTGCCTCACCTTATTCACGGCTCCTCCCACTTACCTGGTCAAGATGGCTACCACAGCGTCATCAAGCCGACCTCTCTGGCGTCCTCGGAATGGCTATGGTGCAGACTCCCGCCATTGCTCCTCCCGGGTACCTACTAGGGTGCATGAGCGCGCGCAACCCACATCTTTGTACCACCCTTGGCGCGAACCTCGAGGACGTTCCCTCATGCTGACGTCACGCCATCCGGGTATATTACCTTCACTAGTTTGCTAGCTCATTGAGTTAGCAAGGACTCGAATCCGTTCTTGTCTACGCTACTCTGCCGCTTCCGTGCTGCTGCAGGAAGCTCTCCCTCTACCCTTCGGGGTAACTGCTAACCTGGGTACCCGCTCCTCGGGGGCCCTCTGCTTTATTTCAGGTGCCTTATAGGGAACAGGTACTCGCTCCTTGAGGGCCTGCTCTCCCTGCCTTAGTGCCTGTACCTTCTACTATATACCTGGTGAAATCATATACCAACAGCAAACACCTAATGAGTACTCTAACTCTCAGTCTATCTCATCCACAGTATCTCCCAGCTGGGAGACCTGCTGCAGAACCTCCTGACATCATCATGGAGAGAAGGGCTCTCTCTGCCGAGGTCCTGGAGACTGCAACTACGAGACTGCCTCACTACTGCCACCTCTGGTGGTTCTCTTCAAGCTGTCTAATAAAGAACTATTGTGTGTTTTTGTGCAGTACAAGTCTAGCCTAGTGCTGCGGCTCCACATGGGGCTCCTCCCAGTGGGCATGGTCATATCCACAGCACCCAAGGATCCACCAAAACACACTTAACCATAACACTATCATATCCCCCCTCAGCCGTCTCTTCTCCAAGATGAAAAGTCCTAACCTCTTTAGTCTTTCCTCATAGGAGAGCTGTTCCATCCCCTTTATCAATTTGGTCGCCCTTCTCTGTACCTTCTCCATCGCAAATATATATTTTTGGAAATGCGGCAATCAGAATTGTACACAGTGTTCAAGGTGTGGTCTCACTATGGAGTGATACAGAGGCATTATGAAATGTTCTGTTTTATTCACAATTGCCTTCCTAATAATTCCAAACATTCTGTTTGCTTTTTTGACTGCCACAGTACACTGAACCGATGATTTCAATATGTTATCCACCATGACACTTAGATCTCTTTCTTGGGTGGTAGCTCCTAATATGGAACCTAACATTGTGTAACTATAGCATGGGTTATTTTTCCTTATATACATCACCTTGCACTTACTTATCCACATTAAATTTTATCTGGCATTTGGATGCCCAATTTTGCAGTCTCACAAGGTCTTCCTGCAAATTATCACAATCGGCTTGTGATTTAACTACTCTGAACAATTTTATATCATCTGCAAATTTGAGTATCTCACTCATCGTATTTCTTTCCAGATCATTTATAAATTTATTGAAAAGTACAGGTCCCAATACAGATCCCTGAGGCAATCCTCCACTGCCCCTTTCCATTGAGAACATTGTCCATTTAACCCTACTCTCTGTTTTCTTGTCTTTTAGCCAGTTTGTAATCCACGAAAGGACATCACCACCTATCCCATGATGTTTTACTTTTCCTAGAAACCTCTCATGAAATGCCTTCTGAAAATCCACAGCTAAGGGCAGAGAAGAGGACTCAGGTCAGGAAGCTACTGGCTCCTCAATGCCCCTTCTGTGCAGTCTCTACAGTTACACAATTCCAGGAAAAGATGCTTGCTGTTGCTTCTGCTTTACTTTGGAACTCTGCCTGATGAATGTAGTAGAAAGTCCCAATTTGAAACTTCCAAAAATCACTGCCAATTTATTTTTAATTTAAAAAGTTTTTGGATTTTCATAAACTGACTGTTCTCTATCAGCTGCTTCAAAGGCATTCCATTATATTTGTATTTTGTACTGCTCATTTGAGCATTGATCTTTATTGTACAGAGCTTGGCATCCCTAAGAGGCAGCAGTCATCTGGTATTCACTGCTGGCTGTTATATATGTTATATATATATATATATATATATATATATATATATATAAAGAGGTTATTTTCTTACTGTATACTCAGAAGCCTAGATGACATGGCATATAAATATTTTAAATAAATAGTAAGCCAGAAGATGCACCAAGATCAAGATCAAGCAATTATTTTAACCAGCCGATAGCTGACATCTGTGCCAAGTGACATTGACCTCCTCCCTCTGAAAAGTTTCAGCATATGTAAACTCCATTTTAAGGTGGATTTCACATGGGAAATGAATCTAATTCCCCTTTATCCTCCCTGCCGTCAAAGTAGAAATAGATATTGAAATTGCACCTAAAGCATCAAGGCTAATCAATTAATGGTAGTAATCCCCATGCCTTCTCTTAAGGGTAGTAAATGCCGCTCCATGCAGGTTACCCCCAGGTACCAACATGCAGTGGACCTGAGGCATATTCCCTGGGTTCTGCTAACAAGAGCAATAAACTCCCTGTTGTGCTCACTAGAAAAGAAGTCAGTAAACAATGGGTAAGTGAGAATGTGTGCTCTTGCAGTGTTTAGGGGAGCATAGGAGAATGTGTCAGCTTAATTATTCACATTTTTATTTATTTATTTTATTTATTTAAAACTTTTATATACCACACACTCATTCATGCCCACCTTACCCTTCCACACTCATTCATGGTCTCATTCTCATCAGACACTAGCACTCCATAATCTAATACACTTTCTTGCCGTTTCCACACATATATAGTTATTATCTATCCAGCACAAGGGCATTCACAATCAGCTTCCCAATACCCCTTGATGGATGCAGAACCATCCAATACACTCTCACAGACATTGGTCTGTCCACCAGGCTATTATGTAAACTCATCAATCCATAACACGATGAATCATACTCAGTGGGCTATCACACTCTTACTTGGACATATTTCTCAAGCACACTTCCACACAAACTAATCCCCACAAGAACATAAGTTCAGCTCACATTCACTAAAGCCCTTCTACCAAAGCAAAACTATTGGTGTGAGAGTGACAGAAAAGCTGATGTCTGCTATATCTGATGTGGGAAAGAAGTATAAGCATCAGTGTATAAATGGAAGATACAGAGTAGACAGTACCAAGAGTGTAGAGTCACTGTCCTGTAAGTCACCCTCTTGGGCTGAGGTCATGTATATTTTAGCTAATATACAGTGAAATGGGGAACTGTGAAAGGGACTGGAGACTTGTAACCTCTGATGTCCTAGGTAGAGTGGGAAATGGTGGAGAGATATAAGACTCAAGCCATGTAAACCTCATGTATACATCTTTCTAGAGAAACAACTCCCCTCTTTACCTATGATTTAAAAAATGGGAAATCTTTTAGCTGCCGGCTGCAATAAGCATCTTTCACCCATAAATGATCCTAAACATTTGTTTGGTTGAACAGCACACTAAACACAGTTCAGAAATACAAGCACATTTATTATAAATTATAAGCTAAAGATTACAATTGAAACTAGTTGTAAGATTTATTTATTTATTTATTTTTAGTTTTTATATACCGATGTTCCTGTATAATATACATATCACACCGATTTAAGATGTTAAATAGTTCTAATGATGAAAATCATTGCAAAGAAATTCCAGAAGAGAACATTTTGATGAGTCGCACTCAACCATAGAAAGTTCAGAAAAAATGCAGAACTCTTGAATGTGGCATTTAATAAGTAATCCAAATTTTAAAAATGATTATATTGTCATGCAATATTATACAACATGCATTAGATTAGAGGTTTTTATAAACATATTCAAATCTTCCATCAGAGGGATCCACAGCAATGGGAAGTTTAGAAAAAACAAAATGTTCAAGATTTAATGGTCAGGAAGTTTGCTGAGCTGTTTTGCTTATTTAAAATTAGTTTTGTCATTTCTCATTAAAAATTCAATTAAAAAAAATACAATTCATGGCCTTACCATTTGAGTTTATTGCTTGTTAAAAGGTGGTATTATTTTATTTATTTCAAACTTTATTAATCGTCTTACTGTTAAAAACACCCAAAGTGACGCACAACAAGATAAAATATAATATAAAACAATTGTTTAAAACAAATAAAACATTCTTCAGCTATCAAAGACAGCTAATATTATCACCAGGAAGCTATTTTCAAGCTCTTATATCCATAACCTGACACTAATGTTCCTTCGCTCAACCAAAAATAGTGAGCATCAATCATGTTTTCAGCTTTTTGCATAATAATTATTATTAGTACAGCCATGACCTGATATCACATTTCCTGCTTTAGTACAGAAATTTACATAAGGTTATGATGAACTAACCAATGCAGGACAGTTTTCAGTGGCAATTTCTGTACCAAATGCATGATTCTGGCCCTGTTTTGTTTTTTGCATTGAATGTTAATTGTCAAACATTCAATCACTGCCCAAACTTTCCTAGATCACATCTCATTCTGCTATTCCCTCAGGGATGTGCACTTAGGATTCTGATCTTATTATCATCTGCAAAGAGGCACATCTTTCTTTCTAACACCTCTGTAATATCATTCACAAAAGTGTTCAACAGTACCAACCCTGGGACCGATCCCTGAAGCACTCTGCTACATGCCCTGCTTTCTTCAAACTAAATTCCATTTACCACTGCCCTCTGTCATCTACCAGTTCCTACTCCAGTCCACACCGTGGGACCGACTCCCCCGCTGCTCAAGTTATTTTTTAGTCTCCTGTGCAGGACTGGATCAAGAGCTTTGCTGAAATCCAAGCAAACCACATCCAGCTCACGTCCTTGATCTAATTTTCTCAACACCCAAGCAAGGAAATCAGCTTCATTGACATGATCTCTATCTCTCTCTGGTAAAACCTTGCTGCCCCGGATCCTGCAGTCGACTGGATTCTCGATACTTAACTATTAATACCTGTGTTAGAGTTTCCATTAATTTTCCCAGTTCTAGGGTTTGACAAGGCCAAAAAAATCACAAACTTTAAGCCATGATCCAGTGGTGTGATTGTGTATTTATTTTGACATCAGTCACCAAAATCTGAATTACTCATTGCAACTTTCAGTATCAATCCTGACACAAAACAAAATATTTTCATTTAGGAGAGACTTATTTTCAAAAAGGTGAATTTTAAAAGCCCAGCATGCACATTAATTAGCGTTTGCATGAATAAGTTGTTCTGACGTGTGCCAACCATATTTTAAAAAGCACCCAGTTACATGCGGAAATGCTGCAGTGCCCACATCTCACAACTTTTCAAAAAAGGGTGCAGTCTGGGAGAGGCAGGGGTATGACAGGGTCTAGCCAAGAAATGCACGAATACTTTTGTACCCAGCATGCGCCAGGGTCTCCTGCCATGTAACTTCACTTCTGCTATGCATGGTTTGTAAGTTTAAAAAAAAATCAAGCCAAGGTCTTAAGGACTTAGCTATTAACTGGGTGAATTGGTGGATGAACTGACCAATTGGTAATGGCGTGTGCGATTGCTCCTTTTAAAATTTCAAAGTTGATGTGTGAGATAGTTAAAATTTGGCGCATATGTGTACATGGCCAGGCTATTTTATAACGTGTGCATATTCATATACAAAGTTTAAAAAATCCGCATCCCTGGGTGCAGGCTGAATCATGCACAAAAATGTGTGCCCATGCACTGGTTTGAAAATTACCGTCTAAGTTTTGATGATAAGATTTTGAAATCATGATTCTAGATTTTGATCACAATAACCATTTAAAATCAGCAACAACAATCAAAATCATATCCCTTGAATGCTGGAAATAATTTGTGGTTGACTCTAGACTTTGGATTTTATTTGCCTAAGAGATGCATGTCCAATATAAATCCAGTTGAAATTTTGCCTCTTGTAGGTCCATGCAGTATGAATAATTATCAAATATATTAGAAAATTCAGTTTTACCTTTGGAAAATGATATATAATATTAGAGTTTAAAGATACCTAGTATATACTGACTACGAATGATATTAAGTTGGTCTATAGCAAGTTATTTTATCAGTACTTTTGCCTTCTAAGAATGTATTCCCCTGTCAGTGAGCTATGCACATAAATTAAAATCTACTTATACAAATTAAAAGCCAATCACAAATAATAAATAAATATATCACTTTGAATTGACTTACAGTGTGCGTTCATGTGATGAACAGTAGCTGCTTCTCAAATGCTAATAATGAATCAGCCAAGTTATAAAGATGTTCAAAGCATTTGGGACCCGATCATTGGAAAACAGGGAGTTCACAGAGCGAGAGTAACTCAGTCAATCAACTTCTGAGATATGTATAACTTTCTTTTTCATGTTTACCTTGAGGTTGAGGGTGTTTAATTTTAAAGAATGTGAACATAAATTGGCTGTTTGATAAGGCAAAAGATGAATCAATTACAAACATTTATTACAATTCTACAGTATAGAGTTGATTGAATTTTGCTGTTGTCAACATATATCCTATTTTGTTTCAAAATGTTTTCAAAATGAAAAAGATGTAACTGACATTGGCTAGCCATGTTAGGGTGGTGGGCCCTTGGGCTGGCTGAGACTGCAGGTGTTGTACTGTGTGGACCCACAGTGGGCGTCGCCGCCAGCAGGTGGCGCTGAAGAGGTGTTCCGAAGAAAGCTTCACCCCTGGAAGCCTGAGCTCCCCCCAGGAGGAGCCCGTAGGGACCCAGGCCTCTGGGACTTAGGTGTGACCCTATGTGACCAAGGGTTAAGGGAGCAGTGGTGCCTCGGAGGCAGGAAGAGTCTTCACCCTTGGAAGCCTGCGGCTCCCCCAGGAGGAGCCCATGAGAATCTGAGCCACTGGGACTTAGGAGAATCCTCCGGGCAGCAAGGAGAGGATACTTCTAGATGACGAGGAAGCTGAAGTCAGAGTCAATGGACGAAGCAGGATCAGAAGCAAGAAGTCAGAAGTCTGAATCCAAAACCAGGGGTGGAAGCTGAAGCCTGAGTCAAAGGACGAAGCAGGATCAGAAGTCAGAAGCCAAGATACATGGGAGTCTTGAGATAGTAACTCTGAAGAGCGAACCTCATTGCAAGGCGAGGTAGGAGTGTGGCTACAGGGTTTAAATATCCCTGCAGCGTCTGACATCAGCTTGAGGGCGGTGCTGGAGTTTCCCGTGCTGGCCCCATTAAATGAGGAGCTCCGGCACGCGCGTAGGGGGTGGGGCCAGCCGCGGCAGAACACCAGGGGTAGATTTTCAAATAGCGCGATTTGGCGTACTTTTGTTGGCGCATCAGGCGCCAACAAAATTACGCTGGATTTTAGTAGATACGCGCGTAGCCGCTAAAATCCTGGATCGGCGCGCGCAAGGCTATCGATTCCGTATAGCCGGCGCGCGCCGAGCCGCGCAGCCTACCTCCGTTCCCTCCGAAGCCGCTCCGAAATCGGAGCGGCCTCGGAGGGAACTTTCTTTTGCCCTCCCCTCACCTTCCCCTCCCTTCCCCTACCTAACCCACCCGCCCGGCCCTGTCTAAACCCCCCCTTACCTTTGTCGGGGGATTTACGCCTCCCGGAGGGAGACGTAAATCCCCGCGCGCCAGCGGGCCGCTAGCGTGCCGGGACGCGACCTGGGGGCGGGTCCGGAGGGCGCGGCCACACCCCCGGACCGCCACGGGCCGTAACCACGCCCTCGGGCCCGCCCCCGAAATGCTACGGCCCGCCCCGAAAACGCCGCGTGGATCGGGCCCGCCCCCTCGACACACCCCCGACACGCCCCCCTCGGAAAACCCCGGGACTTACACGAGTCCCGGGGTCTGCGTGCGCCGGTAGGCCTATTGAACATAGGCGCACTGGTGCGCAGGGCCCTGCTCGCCTAAATCCGGGCGGATTTAGGCGAGCAGGGCTCTGAAAATCCGCCCCCCAGCGTCTCCCTCGAGGAGGGAGTGCCTTGTTGGAAGCCAGAACAGGCCCAAACGAGGCACCGGCAGTCCGGACCGGGACAGAAGTAAGTGAAGGTCCCGGGGCACTGCCCGAGACCGCAACAAGCCCTGTAAACATACTGTCTAGATGACACACTGTGGCACTGGAATTAGAGCTGAGAACAGAACCCAGTATCGTGTACCTGTAGTTGGGATTATTTTTTTCCCTATCTGCATCACTTTGTACTTTTCCCCATTAAATTTCTTCTATCTCCTACTCTCACAAGGTTCTTCTGCAGTTCATCACAACCAATTGATATTTAAACAAATTTGAATAATTTTGGGTCTTCACAAATGTAATCACCTCACTCGTTGTTCCTTTTTCCAGATCATTGATGAATATGTTAAAGAGCCCAGGCCCCAATACCAATCCATGTGATATTCCACTATTGACCATTCAATCCCATGCTCTGTTTCTGGCCAGTGATTTTGTTTTTTAAGAATGGCTTTTTACTATTTTGCACAGCACTGACATTAGGTTCACCTGAGTATAAAATGCAATAACTGAAAACAACTTTATTTAATTCATGCCTCTCTCCCCACTATAAAATGAATTTAAACTAAATTTGTTGTCTCATTTGTTTATGTTTTCCATTCGTCTATGTCCCATTGAAATGTGCAGTTGTGAGATGGGCAACTGTAGCCACCAACCATTTCCTGGGTGAAGGAGCTGCCAAGCTAGACCTGAGTGAGAGAAGTAGGAAAGAGCACAGTATGGAGGACAAATTCAAGTGAAGCATTTTTTTTAAAGTAGGCAATACTTGGCATCTGGATCATGAGGCTGTCATTGAAAGGTCTCAGCATTGTCTTGTCTTTTCGGAAGCTCTCTTAGAGTCAAAGAAAAGGTTCTTGAAAAGAAGGAGAGAAAGGAATTTGGGTGTTGGAAAATAACTTTTTGTTATCTTCGCTGCAGTGTTCACAGTGCACTGCTTTCACTATGAGTGAGAGATGGAGGTGCTGCTTCATTTTGTTTGCTCACTAGAGGAGGGAAAAGGGCAGTGCTAGCGAAAAATAAACAACAGTGATAGTGATTGCAGAGTGTATCCTGCTTGACTGGCTGAGAAGGAACAGTAGTAATGCCTTGCCAGTATATTTTATGTCACAGTATTTTTTGTGGTTGTGTAAAAGTTGCTAATCTGCAGTGCACGCACATTCACTGTTTATATGAGTATTTTTGTGTTTGAGATGGAGAAAGACATTTTTCAGCAGGGGCTCAAATTACTGCAAGTTCAAGGGGGATTACAAACCTAGAAGAAGTTGTGGAGGGGGAGTGATTGTTCCAGTTCATAAACCAAGCTTAGCCCAACATCTGAATTTCCCTATAATCACAATACACATTTCATATTTAACTCAGGATTCTCAATATGGCCCTAGCCACGAGCCAGACTGAGACTGAGTTTATACCGTTAGTAAACTACTAACTTAAAGGTGAATTTTTAAACTGGCGAACAGACGTCCATGTGTGCTCGGTTCCTGGCACGAATACATGGATGCACCGATTTTATAACAAGCGCACACCGACACCCACATGTTGTAAAATCCACTGCCCGTGCGTGGGGGCCAACTTGTGTGTGCAATGGGGGAATTTTGTAAGAATCGTGTAATGACACAGTAGGGCCTTTCTCCAGTTCCCTCCCAGTCCTCTCCAATAAAGGAGTGAACAGGGAGGGAACTTCCTAAACTCCCTACCTGCCCTGCCTCACTTTTTCTCTATCCTCCCTGACCCCTTAAACTCCTTTATCTAGGGGGTTTTTTTGTTGCAAAACTTACCTGCTCTCCTGAGCAGTAGTAAGTTTCATGGGCCGGCCGGCTGCCAGCGTGCGCTTCAGTGGGACAGCACCTAATTGTGCTATCCTGGCCCACTGATGCCCCGCCTACTCCCCTCCATTTCCCCTCCCCCGGCCATCCCTACCCCGCCACTTTTCTAGGCATCCGGTTCTTTTGTGCATACTGGGAGATAACAGGCATGGCTGCGACCTTTAAAAATGTGCACTGTGTACACGCGGCCTGGACACACACGGTTCTTCCACTATTGGCACATGCCGGCCTTTTAAAATTATGCCATTTGCTTGACATGTTGGCACTGTGCTTGCTAAATTCTGAAATACACAGTCTGTCAGGTTATACAAGCACAAATGAGCAGAGTGAATAATCTTCTCTCGCTAACAGGGATAATATATAGACAAATGGCCTATGAAGAAGCAGTCACATTCCTGGAAGAATGTCTCCTGTTTTATTTTTTCTCCAGATGATAACTTGTTAAGCAGGATCTCTTTCAGGAGACTGGGCAGTACCAGGAACTCTGGGTCTTTGCAGAGTTTGTCATGCTGACCTCTCTCAGTTGAGCTCTTTGAGTGGAACATACGTTATGTTGTTTCTTGGTCTATTAACTCTCCTTTTAATATTACCAAACTGATAAGAAAAAGGTGCTGTGTGTTCTTAGGACTACTCTGAAATAGTGGGTTTCTTATATTTTATTCACTACTTCTAATCATCATTTTATACGTCATTCTCTCTTCCATTTGGGACCACTAACCCTGCACATTCTCTAAATGTAACACATTCTGTTGAATAGCCAGAATCATAATAATAAAATCTGCATTGGTATCAATAGTGTCATGTAAATAAAAGCAATTATATAACTATTATTTCAGTTAGCAAACATGTGTGATCCTCAAAAGCTGAAAGTGCACTCGTATCCATAGGACCTGTAAAAGTATATTCTGTGTCTATAAACTAAATCTTGGCAAATGTCAGGTGTTCCCCAGCTTTCAGCTCTAGCAGTGCTGAAAGCTGGGGAAATTAAAATCAAGGCTGGCGGTGGCGGCCAAGGCCGAAGAAAAGAAGGTGGGTGCCTCCCAGCCAGCCTCAAGCAGGGGCTGGCTGGGTGGCGCCCATCTTCTTTTCTTCGGCCCCCGCCGGCCTTGATTTTAATTTCTTCGGTCCCCACCAGACTCTATTTTAATTTATTTGGCCCCCTCCAGAGACCAAGCTGGTGGGGGCCAAAGAAATTAAAATCAAGGCCGGCAGGGGCCGAAGAAGTGAACAATGGTGCTGTTAACTTCCGCCAGAGACCAGCTGTTCAGCTGGGGGCCTTAGATCAGAAGAGTGCTTCTGTGTGTATGTGAGAAAGGAATGGTGCTTCTGTGTGTGTGTATGTGTGTATATGTGTCTGTGTGTGTTTTTGTGTGTGTATGTGAGAAAGAAATGGTGCTTCTATGTGTGTTGTATGTGTGTGTGTGTGTGTGTATGTGAGAAAGGAATGGTGCTTCTGTGTGTGTGTGTGTGTGAATGTGTGTATGTGAGAAAGGAATGGTGCTTCTGTATATGTGTGTATGAGAGAAAGGAATGGTGCTTCTGTGTGTGTGTATGAGAAAGGAATGATGCTTCTGTGTGTGTGTGTGTGTGTATTTGTATATGTGAGAAAAGAATGGTGCTTCTGTGTGTGTGTGTATGTGTGTATGTGAGAAAGGAATGGTGCTTCTGTGTGCGTTTGTGTATGTGAGAAAGGAATGGTGCTTCTGTGTATGTGTATGTATGTAAGTGAGAAAGAAATGGTGCTTCTGTGAGTGACAGGGAAGGTGCTTCTGTGTGTGAGGCAGGGAGGGTGCTTCTGTATGTGTGTGGGGTATATGTGAGTCAGGGAGGGTGCTTGTGTGAGTCAATGTGTGTGCGCGAGAGAGAGATGGAGCATGTTTTTGGCTGGCTTGTGGCTGTGAGAGAGAGGGCATGTGTATGATTGAGCCTGTTTGTAGGTGAGATAGAACATGTGTGTGATTGAGAGCTTGTGTGTAAGTGAAATAGAGAGAGCATGTGTGAGATTGAAATCCTGTGTGTAAGAGGGAGCAATAGCATTGTGTGATTAAGAGATATGGCCAGAGAGGTGACGGGTGTATATGTGAGACTAATCAGGGAGATGACTTGTATGTGTGTGTGTGTGTGTGTGTGTGTGTGTGTGTGTGTGTGTGAGAGAGAGAGACTGGTTGGGGAGATGATTGGTGTGTGAGAGACAGAAACTGGTCTTGAGGGTATGATTGGTGTGTGTATGTGAGAGGGAGAGAGAAGAGACTGGTTGTGGTCCCTAAGGAAGAGGTCCGTGAGGACAGCTTCAGCAGCTACTGCTGCTTCTGGTGTGGCCTACAAGGGAAAGGAGTAGGAGAACTGCTGGAGAGGGTAAGTAAAAACAAGTTTGCTTACCGTAAACGATGTTTCCGTAGATAGCAGGATGAATTAGCCATGCTGTCATGGGGATCTGTCAATCAGGCCCGGGAGGCGGAGCTTGTCAAAGCAGAGAACAGAGCTTTGCTCTCTGCGGCTGCGCGTGTTCCCGCGCAGGAAAGTAACGGTATCTCCTCAGTCTGTGATTAAGCTGTAGTGTAGTCGAAGACTAGGTGACTGCCAGGGAGGAGGGAGGGTCAGCATGGCTAATTCATCCTGCTATCTATGGAAACATCGTTTACGGTAAGCAAACTTGCTTTTTCCCGTCGATAGCAGGGCTGAATTAGCCATGCTGTCATGGGAGTCCAAAGCTCCCGATCACGTCATTTATGCCATATATGGTTGGACGTGATCTTTGACAGTGTGGCAGTCACCGAGGACAGGAGGATAGAGATTGCAGTATTGCTTGCCCTATCTTCGCATCCGTGGCTGCTTGTTGGTCAAGGCAGTAATGAGATGTGAAGGTATGCAGTGATGACCATGTAGCTGCCTTGCAAATGTCTATGGGCTGCACATTCTTCAGGTGTGCTAAGGATGTTGCTACTGCTCTGACTTGGTGAGCTTTAGGAGTAGACTGTAAATGTAAATTCTGTTTGTCGTAGCAGAATTTGATGCACTGCGCTATCCAACTGGAGATGGTGCGTTTAGCCACTGGCAGTCCAGGTGCCTTCGGGTCGTAGGAAACAAAGAGTTGAGAAACACGGGAGTCCGAGTTCGTCCTTTCTTTGTAGTGTGTTAAAGCTCTTTTGCAATCCAGTGTGTGCAGTAGTTTTTCCCTATTGTTTATATGAGGTTTAGGGGAAAAAAGTTGGTAATTCCATTGTCTGATTGAGATGGAATGGGGTAACTACTTTCGGTAGGAAGGATGGGTGAGTTCGTAGAACTACCTTTTGTTGATGAAATTGCAAGTATGGAGGATAATGGACCAAAGCTTGTAACTCACTAACTCTTCGTGCTGATGTTACCGCAACCAGGAATACCACCTTCGAAGTGAGGTATTTAATGTGTGCTGAGTCCATAGGTTCAAATGGGGAAAGCATGAGCTGTTCCAGAACTATGTTGAGGTTCCATGGAACTGGAGGTTTGGATACCGGAGCATCGAGTGTCACATGTATGATTTTTTACCCACCGGTGAGAAGTTGTACATGTGCATGCGATGCAAAGAGCTCCTGGCTCTCAGAGAATGAGTCCGATCTCTGGAGGCTAGAGTGGCAGACCTGGAGGAGCTGAGGCAGACAGAGAGGTATATAGATGAGACCTTCAGGGACATAGTAGTCAAGTCCCAACTTCAGACTGGCAGCCCTGGTGCTGCCTTGGAGGAAGAAGGTCTCATGATGGGAGAGCACCAACCAGGTGTAGCAGGAAAGGATCCTGTAGCAAGGACCTGCTCTCTAGGTGATGCATTGTCCTTTCACACTGAGGATATCTCCCCAAGGCCTACTGCCCAGGAGGGAAGGATTAGGTCGGCCGTCATAGTTGGTGATTCGATTATTAGGAATGTAGATAGCTGGGTGGCTGGTGGGCGTGAGGATCGCCTGGTAGCATGCCTACCTGGTGCGAAGGTGGCGGACCTCATGCGTCACCTAGATAGGATTTTAGACAGTGCTGGGGAGGAGCCAGCTGTCGTGGTACATGTGGACACCAACGACATAGGAAAATGTGGGAGGGAGGTTCTGGAAGCCAAATTTAGGCTCTTAGGTAGAAAGATTAAATCCAGAACCTCCAGGGTAGCATTCTCTGAAATGCTCCCTGTTCCACGCGCAGGTCACCAGAGGCAGGCAGAGCTCCGGAGTCTCAATGCGTGGATGAGACGATGGTGCAAGGAAGAGGGATTCAGTTTTGTTAGGAACTGGGGAACCTTTTGGGGAAAGGGGAGTCTCTTCTGAAGGGATGGGCTCCACCTTAACCAGGGTGGAACCAGACTGCTGGTGCTAACCTTTAAAAAGGAGATAGAGCAGATTTAAACTAGAACAAAGGGTAAAGCCGACAGTCGCTCAGCAGCGCATGGTTCGGAGAGAGGTATCTTTTAAGGATACTAATGATGCATTAGAATTAGGGCATACCGACAGTGAGGTTCCAATAATTAGAAAAGTAGTCCGTGCCTGTAACTAAAAACTCACCTGAGCTAAAAAATTCTAACTTATCCCTATCAATTAAAAAGCAGAATGAAAATACAAACAAAAAACAAACTTTGAAATGTTTGTATGCTAATGCCAGAAGTCTAAGAAGTAAGATGGGAGAATTAGAATGTATAGCAGTAAATGATGACATAGACTTAATTGGCATCTCAGAGACATGGTGGAAAGAGGATAACCAATGGGACAGTGCTATACCGGGGTACAAATTATATCGCAATGACAGAGAGGAGCAGTCGGGAGGAGGTGTGGCGCTTTATGTCCGGGATGGCATAGAGTCCAACAGGATAAACATCCTGCATGAGACTAAATACAAAATTGAATCTTTATGGGTAGAAATCCCTTGTGTGTCAGGGAAGACTACAGTGATAGGGGTATACTACCGTCCACCTGGTCAAGATGTTGAGATGGACAGTGAAATGCTAAAAGAAATTAGGGAAGCTAACCAAATTGGTAGTGCAGTAATAATGGGAGACTTCAATTACCCCAATATAGACTGGGTAAATGTATCATCGGGTCACGCTAGAGAGATAACGTTCCTGGATGGAATAAATGATAGCTTTATGGAGCAATTGGTTCAGGAAACGACGAGAGAGGGATCAATTTTAGATCTAATTCTCAGTGGAGCACAGGACTTGGTGAGAGAGGTAACGGTGGTGGGGCCGCTTGGCAATAGTGATCATAATATGATCAAATTTGATTTAATGACTGGAAAAGGAACAGTGTGCAAATCCAAGGCTCTCGTGCTAAACTTTCAAAAGGGAAACTTTGATAAAATGAGAAAAATTGTTAGAAAAAAACTGAAAGGAGAAGCTACAAAAGTAAAAAATGTCCAAGAGGCGTGGTCATTGTTAAAAAATACCATTCTAGAAGTACAGTCCAGATGTATTCCACACATTAAGAAAGATGGAAAAAAGGCAAAACGATTACCGGCATGGTTAAAAGGGGAGGTGAAAGAAGCTATTTTAGCCAAAAGATCTTCATTCAAAAATTGGAAGAAGGAGCCAACAGAAGAAAATAGGATAAAGCATAAACATTGGCAATTTAAATGAAAGACATTGATAAGACAGGCTAAGAGAGAATTTGAAAAGAAGTTGGCTGTAGAGGCAAAAACTCACAGTAAAAACTTTTTAAAATATATCTGAAGCAGAAAGCCTGTGAGGGAGTCAGTTGGACCGTTAGATGATCGAGGGGTTAAAGGGGCACTTAGAGAAGATAAGGCCATCGCGGAAAGATTAAATGATTTCTTTGCTTCGGTGTTTACTGAAGAGGATGTTGGGGAGGTACCCATAATGGAGAAGGTTTTCATGGGTAATGATTCAGATGGACTGAATCAAATCACGGTGAACCTAGAAGATGTGGTAGGCCTGATTGACAAACTGAAGAGTAGTAAATCACCTGGACCGGATGGTATACACCCCAGAGTTCTGAAGGAACTAAAAAATGAAATTTCAGACCTATTAGTAAAAATTTGTAACTTATCATTAAAATCATCCATTGTACCTGAAGACTGGAGGATAGCAAATGTAACCCCAATATTTAAAAAGGGCTCCAGGGGCGATCCGGGAAACTACAGACCGGTTAGCCTGACTTCAGTGCCAGGAAAAATAGTGGAAAGTGTTCTAAACATCAAAATCACAGAACATATAGAAAGACATGGTTTAATGGAACAAAGTCAGCATGGCTTTACCCAGGGCAAGTCTTGCCTCACAAATCTGCTTCACTTTTTTGAAGGAGTTAATAAACATGTGGATAAAGGTGAACCGGTAGATATAGTATACTTGGATTTTCAGAAGGCGTTTGACAAAGTTCCTCATGAGAGGCTTCTAGGAAAAGTAAAAAGTCATGGGATAAGTGGCAATGTCCTTTCGTGCATTGCAAACTGGCTAAAAGACAGGAAACAGAGAGTAGCATTAAATGGGCAATTTTCTCATTGAAAGGGAGTGGACAGTGGAGTGCCTCAGGGATCTGTATTGGGACCCTTACTGTTCAATATATTTATAAATGATCTGGAAAGAAATACGACGAGTGAGATAATCAAATTTGCAGATGACACAAAATTGTTCAGAGTAGTTAAATCACAAGAAGATTGTGATAAATTGCAGGAAGACCTTGTGAGACTGGAAAATTGGGCATCCAAATGGCAGATGAAATTTAATGTGGATAAGTGCAAGGTGATGCATATAGGGAAAAATAACCCATGCTATAATTACACAATGTTGGGTTCCATATTAGGTGCTACAACCCAAGAAAGAGATCTAGGAGTCATAGTGGATAATACTTTGAAATCGTCGGTTCAGTGTGCTGCGGCAGTCAAAAAAGCAAACAGAATGTTGGGAATTATTAGAAAAGGAATGGTGAATAAAACGGAAAATGTCATAATGCCTCTGTATCGCTCCAAGGTGAGACCTCACCTTGAATACTGTGTACAATTCTGGTCGCCGCATCTCAAAAAAGATATAATTGCGATGGAGAAGGTACAGAGAAGGGCTACCAAAATGATAAGGGGAATGGAACAACTCCCCTATGAGGAAAGACTAAAGAGGTTAGGACTTTTCAGCTTGGAGAAGAGACGACTGAGGGGGGATATGATAGAGGTGTTTAAAATCATGAGAGGTCTAGAACGGGTAGATGTGAATCGGCTATTTACTCTTTCGGATAGTAGAAAGACTAGGGGGCACTCCATGAAGGTAGCATGGGGCACATTTAAAACTAATCGGAGAAAGTTCTTTTTTACTCAACGCACAATTAAACTCTGGAATTTGTTGCCAGAGAATGTGGTTAGTGCAGTTAGTATAGCTGTGTTTAAAAAAGAATTGGATAAGTTCTTGGAGGAGAAGTCCATTACCTGCTATTAAGTTCACTTAGAGAATAGCCACTGCCATTAGCAATGGTTACATGGAAAAGACTTAGTTTTTGGGTACTTGCTAGGTTCTTATGGCCTGGATTGGCCACTGTTGGAAACAGGATGCTGGGCTTGATGGACCCTTGGTCTGACCCAGTATGGCATTTTCTTATGTTCTTATGTTCTTAAATGAAGACCATGGTGCCCCAGACAGCGGCCAAACCCTGACCATGCTCAGGAAGTTTTATGTCAGGTGGCTCCATTCCCCTCCCTAACTAAAATGCTCTCATCACCTACAGGTAATCCACCCCATACTTTGACAATTCATATAGAACATGTAATAAAAGATTAAATAGAATTATCACAGCTTGGCTACCTATATTTATTTTGTACTTGACTAGACAATTGTGACTATCTAAACTAAGAGGGTATCTTTCAACAATTCCCCCTGATCCTATAGATGTGCATGTAAGGACACAAGGATATCGTCTATGGTTTTTTTTAAATCTCCTGTGCACATCAAGTACGCACAAACACATGTCTAACCTCTAATATTTATTTATTTATTTATTTATTTATTTATTTGTTTGTTTGTTTATTTATTTAAGAACTATTCTATGCCATCGTTAAGTTAAATAACCATCACAACGGTTTACATATAGGCACACTAAAAAATATATGTGGTATAGATTACAAATTAAACATGTGCCATCATAGTATGGTAACAATATAGTACATTAAGCTAATTGTTTCAGTTGAGCTTTATCTGTTTGGTAGGAATTTGTATAAATCGGTTCAACTTTAACATTAAATTGCATTTGTAGGTTTAAAAAACAACAACTGTTTGTTCGGTGCGTCCTTATTAATCAGTTGATTTTCTCCTTCTCTTTGTCTTTGTAGAAAGCTTGCTTAAAGAGCCAGGTTTTCAGGTTAGATTTAACAATTTTCAAATTTCTCTGGAGCCTTAATTCGAGAGGCATGGTGTTCCATAGTACATATGCAATTATGATTCCTTATGCATGAATATCTATTTGAAAAAAATATGCACGTATATATTTATGCATGAAACAAATGTGACTTGCTCACATTTGTTTTGTGCATGGAAGTTGGATTAATGTAAGAGGTGATCATGTAAGTTAAATCACCAGTTTGCCAATATCTTTTTTTTTTTTTTTTTTAATTCTTTATTTATGAATTTTCAAGACAAAACTAAAATTCACTTATTTTGTTTCCAATTATACATTGAAATTTTTAGGAAAAATAAAGGACCATAAACATACATAAATTAATACAAATAATTAATTTTCCTAATTTTCCAATTACCATACAATATGGGAGCCTATAGAGCAGACCTAATACAAAAAAAAAAAAAAAAAGAACGAAAGTCCTATAGGTAATAACAGAAGGACACAGGATTATCATTTATCCCAACTACTATTAACTGGGGGAATCCGCTGCCTGACCCTGGGTTCTACGTTCTTCCAGGAACCTCTCCAAATCTGAAGGATCGTAATACACATATTTTATGCCATCCACCCTCATAATGCATTTACATGGGAATCTAATTATAATTTGTATTCCAAAAGTTCTAGCTAAATTAGCTAGCATAATAAACTTTTTCCTACGTAATTGGGTGTCCTTTGCTACATCGGGGTAAACCCATAACTTCTGGCCCAAATAAGAAGTGGATCTATTCTGCATAAAAAGTTTAAGAATTTTATCCCTTTCAGTTGAAAGGGCAAATTTAGCTATTAATGTTCCTCTTTTCTCAATTTGAGCGCTATACGAAGTTTCTATAAGTTCGGTAACATTCAAAGTATTTTCCTGTGGGGGAGTGATTAAGTTGACATTTTGATTTCCTTCACCCAAAAAATATGCATTAATTATAGATGGAAAATTTTCAGATGGAAGGGACAAAATTTCAGTGAAGTAATTCTTAAGCTGTTCTATTGGAGAAATCATTTTACATTTTGGGAAGTTAACAAACCTTAAATTGGAATATCGAACCACATTTTCTAGGTTCTCAAGTTTTCTAGCTATAATATTCTCCCCTTTTATTATAGATGTTTCTACCTCTTTTATTTTAATTATCTCTACATTCTTCAAAGTAGTCCCATTACTTATTACCTTCGGGCTTAAACCCAGCAATGTAGACTGTACATCCTTAATATTAACATTTAAAGTTTCAACATTTTTCTGTAATGACATTATTGCTATCCATAACATTTCCAATGAAACTTTTTTTGAATCACCAAAATCAACATTAGGGACAGATGGCATATGTAATAGTTGAAACTGTTCCTGTTCTACAGTATTGCCCAGGGAAGAAACAAGCGCAGTTGCTCCAGTTATTATAGTGGTCCCACTGGTTTCACCAGAGCTTTGATCCAATCGTTGGAGTAAGGGGGGAATCCCCTTCTCCTTTTCCCTCACTGCTGGATTATTACAATGAACTTCCTCTAACGGGCTAACCGGTATATACGCAGTCCGTAATATTGGAGAGCCTTGATCATTGATACCAGCAGTGATCATTGGTTGATTTGGTGTCGGCGGGACCCCGGGACTGAGACTCACTTCTCCCGACAAGGGGGATATCTGCTCAAAATCCCCACTTGTAATGGGACACTCCGGGGTTATTCCTGTGCGAGAGTAAAACCCAGTTAAGGTAGTTTGTGAGAGGCCCGGTTTGGCAGGGGTAGAGGCGTCCTGCCTTACCTTGCCTTTCCTCTTCGTGTGAGGCATAATACTCGTTGATAGCGTAATATAACCCTTGAGGGATTTACTCACTCTTCCGTCGCAGATAGATAAAGGTAGGAGGATGAGGGATCACCGTTCATCAGCCAAGTTGGTAACAGCCATTCAGCCTAAAACGGAACGCGTGCACTAGGCAACGCGCGCCGACGGCGACGAGCGCCGATTCCTCCTCAATTTGAAGGAGCGGACGCTGCTCTGACGTCACTTCCGCCTCGTTTGGGATCCCTGGAACCGGGTCTCCTCCGCTGTACCGGGGCTTACCCCTCGTTGTTATCGGGTTTCAATAAGTGGCGGCAGACCTGGTAGCCCCTCTCTCCTCCAACTCAGGCTTCCCAGGTAAAAACGCTGATTCCTCCTCAATTTGAAGGAGCGGACGCTGCTCTGACGTCACTTCCGCCTCGTTTGGGATCCCTGGAACCGGGTCTCCTCCGCTGTACCGGGGCTTACCCCTCGTTGTTATCGGGTTTCAATAAGTGGCGGCAGACCTGGTAGCCCCTCTCTCCTCCAACTCAGGCTTCCCAGGTAAAAACGCCGATTCCTCCTCAATTTGAAGGAGCGGACGCTGCTCTGACGTCACTTCCGCCTCGTTTGGGATCCCTGGAACCGGGTCTCCTCCGCTGTACCGGGGCTTACCCCTCGTTGTTATCGGGTTTCAATAAGTGGCGGCAGACCTGGTAGCCCCTCTCTCCTCCAACTCTGGCTTCCCAGGTAAAAACGCCGATTCCTCCTCAATTTGAAGGAGCGGACGCTGCTCTGACGTCACTTCCGCCTCGTTTGGGATCCCTGGAACCGGGTCTCCTCCGCTGTACCGGGGCTTACCCCTCGTTGTTATCGGGTTTCAATAAGTGGCGGCAGACCTGGTAGCCCCTCTCTCCTCCAACTCAGGCTTCCCAGGTAAAAACGCCGATTCCTCCTCAATTTGAAGGAGCGGACGCTGCTCTGACGTCACTTCCGCCTCGTTTGGGATCCCTGGAACCGGGTCTCCTCCGCTGTACCGGGGCTTACCCCTCGTTGTTATCGGGTTTCAATAAGTGGCGGCAGACCTGGTAGCCCCTCTCTCCTCCAACTCAGGCTTCCCAGGTAAAAACGCCGATTCCTCCTCAATTTGAAGGAGCGGACGCTGCTCTGACGTCACTTCCGCCTCGTTTGGGATCCCTGGAACCGGGTCTCCTCCGCTGTACCGGGGCTTACCCCTCGTTGTTATCGGGTTTCAATAAGTGGCGGCAGACCTGGTAGCCCCTCTCTCCTCCAACTCAGGCTTCCCAGGTAAAAACGCCGATTCCTCCTCAATTTGAAGGAGCGGACGCTGCTCTGACGTCACTTCCGCCTCGTTTGGGATCCCTGGAACCGGGTCTCCTCCGCTGTACCGGGGCTTACCCCTCGTTGTTATCGGGTTTCAATAAGTGGCGGCAGACCTGGTAGCCCCTCTCTCCTCCAACTCAGGCTTCCCAGGTAAAAACGCCGATTCCTCCTCAATTTGAAGGAGCGGACGCTGCTCTGACGTCACTTCCGCCTCGTTTGGGATCCCTGGAACCGGGTCTCCTCCGCTGTACCGGGGCTTACCCCTCGTTGTTATCGGGTTTCAATAAGTGGCGGCAGACCTGGTAGCCCCTCTCTCCTCCAACTCAGGCTTCCCCTTGCCAATATCTTAACCACTCAGTCCTTCTCCATGTCATCGAGACCCTCCTAGCTCTTCACTCTGAACTGCTCACAGATCAGAACTCCCACCCAAAAAATTGTAGACAATTTCACAATTAGCAGGTGTAAAATTATGTGACAGGGATGATAACTTTCAAACTGGTGCATGGGTGCACCTTGGCGCCTTTGTATCAGTTTGGGCCCAAATATTTGGATATTTTATGTGCACCTAATTTAAAGTGCACATAAAATATCATAAATCCTGCTTCTACAACTTAAGTTGTTCACCCACACCATTACCGTTTTACCAGTTCATCCAAATGTTCACCCAGTTAAGAGCTAGATTCACCAAACTCAACTAGTTTAATAACATTCACTCCCCCCAGTTAGCCCAGAACCTTAAAGCCTCTCAGATATGGCTAGTTTTTGTTTTTTTTTAACTTATACCACTTCCATGGCAGAAGTAAACTTACACGGCACTAGACCTGGGCACGTGTTCAGGCGTGTAACTATCTGCATGCACATCTCTCGGCCTCCCCCTGGAACACCCATGCCTCATCCAGACTCCACATAGACCACACCCCATTTGAATTGGAGTGAGATGTGTGTGCAGTGGGAGATAAGCGCGTAACTGAGTGGCTTTTAAAATATGGTGAGTGTGCACAAGCCTGACTTGTGAGCACATCCTCTAATTGATGCACTCGGTGGAATTCCACCTTTATGATGCTGGAGAGGTTACTGGAGCTGCAGACACCCCTTCATGAACTTTCTGGTACAATAGACATAGGTGTGCAGAATCCCCTAGGGCATCACGATTGGTTAGTCATGAGTCAGCTGGTAAAAATCCTGCAGCCCTTCAAGGATGTCACGGAGGAGCTGAGTTCCAGAAGTGCCACCTTGGCTGACATCATCCCTATGGTTATATTCCTGGATGACCATTTGGAGGCCTTTAAACGGCAAGAGGGAATGACTGCCGAGGTGCTGCAGTGTGTGGACGTTTTGCAGCAGCAGGTGAAAGACAGATTACAGCCTTTAACAGAGGACAGCACATACATGCTCGCCTCTGTCTGTGATCCCCTTGTGAAAGGTAAACTCGCCCTACAGACCAATTGTCTGTCATTTGTGAAGGAGCAGCTGTTAGCTAAGGTCCGTGAACAGGAGCGCCATAGGCGGAGACAGAATAGGCTTGAAGCAGAGGTGGAAACAGCAGGCACGTCACAAAGTTGTGCTGCTAGCCCGGCAGGAGCAGCACTGTGTCAGTGACAGAAAGTACCTCCTCCTCCATGTCAGAACTCCCAAGGCATATTTGCCATAAAGATTACTCAGTTGTGCAACGGGCGAGAGAGAAAGTAGCTGGATTGAGTGACTCTGAGCCCTCCCAATCACAGGAGGAGACAGCAGCACAGCTGTCAGTGACACGGTATCTCACAGAGCCGATAGAGAACATGCAGACAGATCCGCTGGCATATTGGGCACACAAGTCCACTGTCTGGCCACACCTAGCCAAAGTGGCTGAACGATATCTGTCATGTCCACCAACCAGTGTGCCCAGTGAACGTGTCTTTTCAATGACAGGGGATATCATGAGCCCTCACCGCTCAAGGCTGGCACCAGAGATGATTGAAATGCTTGTGTTTTTGAAAGTAAACCTGCCTTTGCTTGGCTTTCCAAATTTTCCCTGTGTATGGCAAGATGAATAAAAGCTATTCCAAGCCTTGCAGCAGCTCAAATTGCCTCCTATGCTCAAGATAAAGTAAGCACTGCAGCACATGTTCCTGACATGAATCGCTGTGCCTGACCGTCTACTGTGCAGGCCTTGTGTTACTACCACTGTTTGACCTCGATAGCTGCGCCTCTTCATCCAAGCCTTGTGTTCCTTTTATTTATTTATTTATTTATTTATTTATTCATTAGTTTTTATTTTCATTTACATGAATCATATATAATACAATATTGTATTGCAACATAAATTCCAAACAAGTATATCTATATTACTTAACATTTAGATTTTTCATCGTAATTAACAATCTTTAAGTACTGTTGGAATAAAGAATAAAAATTTCCTTCTCATTTAGAATAAGAAAACAAAAAGTATTAGTACAAAGCCCATTGGCACAAAAAAGAGAAGAATTTATATATGACAAATAATATTTTAAGTAACCATCAACGACAACAATTATACAATTCCGATCCCTGTACTAAGGATCCACCGGGGAAGAGGTTACAGGTTTTCGAGTCTCAACAAATTGGCTTAAATGCTCTACCTCAGTGAAAACAAAGGAATCTGTACCCCTTTTTAAAATACAACGGCATGGATATTTTAACATAAAGGTAAAACCTAATGTCAAAACTTTTTGTCTTAATTCAAGAAATTGCCGTCTTTTAAGACAGGTCACAGGTGAAAGGTCCGGAAAAATTTTAACATTTTGTCCTAGATATGCTATAGGATATTTTTGAAAGTAATTTCTCATTAAGTTACTTATATCAGCCGTAGATATTAGTGAAACAATTAACGTTTCTCTTTCGAGCACTTGCTGCTGAATTTTCCAGAAAGCTGGTTAAATTAGCTGGAATAGAAACTGCCACAGCCGGAGTTCTTTTTTTTTTTGAAATAACAAGAATTAACGGAAACCATTATAAGGCATATCATTATACGTTAATTCCTCTGCTTCCACTACAACAAGGATGGACTATAAAATATGAATAGCAGAAAACAGTGGGTGAGACATGAGGTAGAGCAAATAGCAGCATTCCCTTTGATAGTACGAGAGGGCACCTTATTATCCGCTAGACTGGGCTTCCAACCACTTGACATATGCTTCCCAAGTACTCATAAAGCATTTCAGCCTATCGCGATGTACAGCTGTTAATCTGCCTAGCTGATAGTAAGTTAACAATCTGCCTTGTACTTGCGCTAGTGAGGGAGCACTTTTCTGGGTCCAGTGTAAAGCCATTTCTGATCTTGCTGCAATAAAAACTTGTAAAGTAAAGTGTTGTTGTGCTTTTGTAATGCCTACAAGAGGCGAACCTAGCAAAGCATTCCAGGGGCGCACTTCGAGAGTTATAGACAAAACATGAGAAATCTAGTCCCTTATTAAAATCCAGAACTGGGCCACTACGGGGCATTCCCACCATATATGGTAATATGTGCTAACATGACCACAACCTCGCCAGCATCCCGCTGGGTAAGAAGATCTAAATTTATGCCCTGAATGTGGTCCACCTCCCGTACTTTGCTGGTAAATGGCTCTAAGAAGAGAGCAAACAACAACGGCGACAGGGGGCACCCCTGACGAGTCCCCCTTTGTATCTCAAACGGCGCCCCATACCTTCCATTCCCCTTAACTCTAGCCATCAGCTGTGCATATAGTTTCCTCAGCCATGTTATGAAGGAGTTCCCAAAGGCCATACACTGCAAGGTTTTAAACTAAAATGGCCAATGGACAAGGTCAAAGTCCTTTTCTGCGTACAACGATAGGAGGACAGCTGGGGTGTTTGAGTTATGGACCAGGTCAATAATATCAATAATGCGTCTTACGTTGTCCGCCACCATACGGCCGGGGACAAAGCCCACCTGGTCACTATGCACCAGTCCCGGCAGAACTCCATTCAGCCGAGCAGCTAATATCCGACCAATATCTTCAAATCAATATTAATTAAAGATATAGGTCTGTAGGAACTGCATTTGGTGGGATCCCTGCCTGGTTTCGCCAATACAGTGATACCGGCCGTATTTGAATGCTGCGAAATACACACCTCCCCCAATAGTGAGTTGTACATTTCAGTTAAGGGTCACACCAATTCCTTAGCATAACGGCGATAATAAGCCCTGGTAAATCCGTCTAGGCCCAGTGCTTTGCCTTGCTTAAGCTTTTTAATGGCTGCATGCACCTGGAGCGTGGTAATAGGCTTGTCTAAAAATGCCTGTTGAGTGCTGGTAAGTATGGGCAACTGGACGGATTGTAAGTATCGGTCAATAGCCTCATCATGTATATTAGTGTCCCTAGAATAGAGACAAGAATAGAAACTAGTGAAGGAGTCACAGATGCCAGCAGACGTAGTGATAAATAGCCCCTGTTCGTTTTGGATCTTGGCTACTATGGTTTGAGCCTGAGCTGCTTTTAGCCGATGGGCTAAATACCTCCCCGCCTTATTACCACCCTCAAAGAATTGCTGCTTCAACAATGTGAGATGATGACTGATAGCAGAATCTTCCAGGGACGTCAGCTTATCCTTAACTTTAAGCAATTTTTTTAATATACAACCTCAGAGTGTGTAGTGCTGTGTTGTTCAGTCAGAGACGTCAACTCTGCCGATAATAAGTTATGTGGTTGGTCTCTGACTCTATTGTAATGCGCAGCCCTAACTAAGCACACCACGCATTACCGCCTTTGAACAGTCCCATACTGCCACCGGGGATAACTCCCCATCCTGGTTTTCCCTAAAATAATTATCCAAGTGTTTCATCATCTGCTGATTAAACTCTGGGTCTTTTAAAAGACCTTCATTTAGTCTCCATTGCTTGTGCCCACTCTCGGAATCCGTAAGGCAGATCTCCGCCCACAACGGAGCGTGGTCTGTCCAAGTAATATTGTCAATGCCCACTTTTTGGACCTGATTTTGCGATAGGGCAGAGAAAAAGAGATAGTCTATTCTGGAATATGTTCCATGGGGATGTGAAAAAAAGGTGTAGGAATGTGAGTGCGGATAATGCTTTCTCCAGATATCCAGAAGGCTCCATTTGTCTAAAAATGAACACCATCTGTTCCTAAATTTGGAAGCTGGCAATGACTTAGAGCTAGTATCCAAGATGGGGTCTAATACGGCATTGAAATCTCCTCCGAGGAGGAGATCTCCAGCCAACTGTTGGTGCAGAATCTGATCCAGAGATTGCAGAAATACTAATTGATAGGTATTAGGAAAGTACACATTTAAAAGAGTTATTATGCGCTTGCACACTATTATCTGTCAAAGTATATATCTGCCCTGAGGGTACACTATCTTACAGAGCTCCTCATATACTAGAGAGGATGATATTAGTATGCCCACTCCAGCATATTTGGAGTTCTTGGTACTGGCTGCCCAATAATTGGAAGGGAATTGGGGAAAGCGGAGGAGGCGTTCGTGGTGTTTGCGAACATGCGTTTCCTGTAAATATACTATGGACGCTTTTTGCCTCTGCAGTTCCCTGGTTAACAGCGAGCGTTTGCGGGGTGTATTCAACCCCATGACATTAATAGAAACTACTCTAGTCGCCATTTATGTAATAAAAGGTCGGAGCGTAATCGCCCATAGGTGCGTTCCATACTTAGTCTAAAGCGCTCTGCCTGATCATGCCAATCCTGCCTCTGCTGTGTAACCCGTCTGTGAATTTTATGGTATGCATTCCCCCTCCATGTGAAAAAGAAAAGCCCATGTGTTCCCTCCCTCTACCACCAAGTCCCACAGTATCCCTCAAACACCCCTTGGGATACTCTATCAGAGGGAGTCATTCGCATCCAGCAGCATATAGTCCCTTCTTCCCGCCCCAACCACATAATAAAAATGCATTTAAACCTGAAACTTGAATAACAGTGATTCTAACTAAAAATGCAATGTCCATGCAATAACCTGTCAGAAAATGCAAAAAACCCTTGTTATCAAACCAGTATATGAAAGGTGCATAAAGCCAGTGCAGTCCCTTGCACAGGTCCTCCTGGGTTAATGAACAACATACAGTGCTCTCTGTGCCTCCCTGATCCTCAGCGGTGCTCGGATAAAGCTGAGCGGTGGGCATCTGGCTGTCGTCGGAGTCTTTTTCCCCCTTTATCAGCTCGCTGCCATCTTGGTGTGGCGTCCATTTTAGTTGGAAGCGAAGTTGTTGTAGGGGTTTGGAAAGTAGCTGTAAGCTGTGCCTTAGCAAAGGCATCACAAGCCTCATCCAAATTTTTGATTCTGTAAGTCACTCCTTGTACTTGAAATAGCAAACCAAAGGGATAAGTCCACCGGTATCGTATGTCATTATTCCTAAGACTCGCTGTAACTTCTCTTAATTCAAAACGCTTCTTCAGGGTCACTGGTGCCAGGTCCTGAAAGTCCAGTATAGGGTGATGTTTCCATTTTAATTCCTTCATTTGCCTGGCTGTGGAATAAATTCGCTCTTTCACAGTGAATCTATGAAAGCATAGCACCAGGTCTCTCAGGCGCTGGTCTCTCCTTGGCCCCAGGGCCCTGTGTGCCCGTTCCAGCTTAATCTCCGGTACCCTGGTCTCTGTTTCAGGGGTGCCAACCTGACCTCCTGACAGAATGTAGTTGCAGATCTGGAGAGCCACCCCTGAGACATCAGCAAAATCAGCAGTGTCAGGTATCCCCCTTAAGCGTAAATTGTTGCGTCTGCTCCTGTTTTCTATGTCCTCCAATTTTTCATTTATTGCCTGCAAGTCAATATTAATCGTGGTGCCCCTCCAGTCCAAGAGATTTAAAGCGTTTCCATGACTGTCGATGCGGGTTTCTAAGTCATCCACACGAGTCCCCAGGGCAGCCATGTCTTCCTTAATGCCTGCCATGGACTCCATAATGTCGTGCTTGAACTGTTTTAAATTGGAGCGCAGCTCTATAAACCATTGTCTAGCCTCATTTCTAGTAAGTAGATGATCTAAATTCACAGAAGGCTTACCCGACCC
The DNA here is from genome assembly GCF_901001135.1 of Rhinatrema bivittatum. Lineage (NCBI taxonomy): Eukaryota > Metazoa > Chordata > Amphibia > Gymnophiona > Rhinatrematidae > Rhinatrema > Rhinatrema bivittatum. The sequence continues at coordinate 43,692,950 of NC_042630.1, read as the reverse complement.
TGCTTCTGAAGTGGTCTCCGAAACCGCGGCTTCTTCCAGGCCGGTTCCCTCTTGCTCGCCGCCATCTTGATTCGGGTCCGCTTGCAGTTTTTCATATGAAAACTGCCTCACATCGGCTGGTTTTCATTTTGCTGCCATATTAAATATTTAGAGGGTGATCCGACTGATATAAGAAGTTCATCCAGCGCAGGTTCAGGTTGTTTTTCACCGTTTTTTGTGGTTATGAGGGATCGGGGGCGGAGGAGCTCTGGAGTCAGATGTCCTTCCGCATCAGATGCTGAACAGCGCCCCCCTTCCTACCAGTGTTTGACCTCGATAGCTGTGCCTGTTCTTCCAGGCCTTGTGTTCCTCTGGGGATAGGGAAATACCTACAGTACCTGAGTGTAATCAAGTATGAAGTGCTGGAAATGTTTTAAAATAAGAATATAAATACATTAAAAAAAAAAAATTACTATCCGTGTTCATCCAGGCCTTGTGTCCCTAGGTGGGATTGACCTCTGTCCTCGACTGCTGTGCCTGTTCATACAGGCCTGGTGTTCCTAAAAGTGTTATACCTCGATAGCTGTGCCTGTTCATCCAGGCCTTGTGTCCCTAGGTGGGATTGACCTCTGTGCTCGACTGCTGTGCCTGTTCATCCAGGCCTTGTGTTCCTAAAAGTGTTATACCTCCATAGCTGTGCCTGTTCATCCAGGCCTTGTGTCCCTAGGTGGAATTGACCTCTGTCCTCGACTGCTGTGCCTGTTCATCCAGGCCTTGTGTTCCTCTGGGGATAGGGAAATACCTACAGTACCTGAGTGTAATCAAGTATGAAGTGTGTTCAAGTATCAAGTATGTTCAAGTTGTACGTTGTTTTATAATTATATGTAAAGCCCGTTGTCTTACAGTTATATGAAAAGCCCCTTCCTTTTGGGCATCTCACTGTTCTATGTAAACCGGACTGATTTGTATCTGATACCAGAACCTCGGTATTTAAAAATTAAAAATAAATAAATAAATAAATAAGTGCTGGAAACGTTTTAAAATTAGAATAGACATAAATTAAAAAAAAAAAAATTACTATCCCTGTTCATCCAGGCCTTGTGTCCATAGGTGGGATTGACCTCTGTCCTCGACTGCTGTGCCTGTTCATCCAGGCCTTAATGGTTTAATAGTTTAATGGTTTATTAAATTTTATATACCAACACATCGGACAGGCCTTCACATCGGTTTACTGAGTATAAATAAATCAGAAATACAATACAATTCATAAATAGTAACAGCTAAAAACTATATAAAGTAAAAGAATAAATTAGCTGTTAAGAAAGATAAAAATAGTAAAAATACACAATTAGACATAGTTATAAAAGCATAGAAATAAAACTTATTGAAATTAAGTAGCGTACTAATAACAAAAATGGTGGCTCCTCAAAGTGGTTTGCAGATAAAACATGCTTACACTATGTTGCTGATTTCTAACAGTGCTGGTTAACTGATTCATAACCTTCGAATGCGCATTTGAACAGCCAGATCTTTAGTTCGGCTTTAAATTGCTTCTTTTCGGTGGTAAGTCTCAATGAAGTAGGTAAAGAATTTCAGATTTTTGTTCCTGCGATGGATATAACGCGCTCCCTTACATGGGATAATCTAGCTGACTTAATGGTAGGGATTGAGAGAAGTCCTTTGTCTGCCGATCGCAAGTCTCTTTGGGGTATGTGAAGACGTATTGATGTGTTCAGCCATTCAGTATGTTCGCCATAAATAACATTGTGGATTATGCATGCCGCTTTATATTGGATTCGGTATTGCACTGGGAGCCAATACAGTTTAATCAATGTTGGTGTAATATGGTCGCACTTTCTCTGACCAGTTAAAATCCGTGCTGCAGCATTCTGCAGGACTTGCAAGGGGCGGATGCTGGATTGTGGCAATCCAAGAAGCAAAGCATTGCAATAGTCAAGATTTGCAAATATAAGACACTGTAAGACAGATCTAAAATCGGTAAATTCTAAAAACGGCTTTAATCATCGTAGCGTAAGTAGTTTAAAATAACCATCTCTCAACTTTAAAGAAATATGTTTTTTAAAAGAAAATTCAGTATCAATGATGATGCCTAAATTTTGAGTATTAAAGCAAGGATTTATCTTTACAGTGTCAGTAAAAGACGACGACAGAATGCTAGTAAGGTGGCATTTGCGTTCAATAAATACTATTTCCGTTTTGTTAGCATTTAAAATTAGGTGTAAGTGATGGAGCAATTTTTTTAAAGATAACATATATATTTTAATTAAAGCTAACATTTCTTCGATAGACGTTTCTATAGGTACTAAAGATTGGATGTCGTCTGCTTACACATTAAATTTTAATCCCAGACCATTTAAAAAATGACAAATTGGTAAAACATAAATATTAAAAAGTGTGGCAGACAAAGTAGATCCCTGTGGAACACCCGTAGCTAAAATCGCCTTTTCTGATAAGATATTATTTATTTTTATTTGATATGAGCGGTTAATAAGAAAAGAAGAAAACCATTTAAAAACTGTACCGTTTATCCCAATCTCAGTTAGTCGTTTCAATAAGATAGTATGATCAACAGTGTCAAATGCAGACGACAAGTCTAACAAGACCAAAAAGTAGCTATTTCCAGTATCAAAGCCTCTTAAAACCGTGTCCATAAGAGCAATAAGCAAAGTTTCAGTGTTAAAATTTTTTCGAAATCCAAATTGGGGAACTGAATATTATTAGATTCTAAGTAAGTATCAAGTTGTTTTTGAGAAACCTTTTCTAAAATTTTTGCTAAACATGATAAATTTGAGATAGGTCTATAGTTAATTAATTGTTTACTATCTAGTGTCGGTTTTTTTAATATAGGTTTAACTATTGCATTTTTTAGTATGTCAGGAACAGAGCCTTCATTTAGCGAAGCATTAACAATGGTAGTAATAACGGGTGGTATAATTTCAGTAACTGATTTAAGGTAGGAGACTTGGATAGGATCCAATGGATATTTAGCATCCATTGGACCCAACTGTGTTCCTACTGTGTCCCTACTATGTTCCTACTGGTGTTTGACCTCGATTGCTGCACCTGTTCATCCAGGCCTTGTGTTCCTAAAAGTGTTATACCTCGATTGCTTCGCCTGTTCATCCAGGCCTTGTGTCCCTAGGTGGGATTGACCTCTGTCCTCGACTGCTGTGGCTGTTCATCCAGGCCTTGTGTTCCTAAAAGTGTTTGACCTCGATTCTGTAAAGCAATTTCTGTGTAAAGCTATTTCTGATCTTGCTGCAATAAAAACTTAAAAAGTAAATTGTTGTTGTGCTTTTGTAATGCCTACAAGAGGCGAACCTAGCAAAGCATTCCAGGGGCGCACTTCAAGAGTTGTAGACAAAACATGAGAAAGCCAGTCTCTTATTAAAATCCAGAACTGGTCCACTACAGGGCATTCCCACCATATATGGTAATATGTGCCAACATGACCACAACCCCGCCAGCATCCCGCTGGGTAAGAAGATGTAAATTTATGCAAGATCACAGGAGCGTAATGCCATCTGTGCAGCATTTTGTAGCAATTTTCTTGCAAACCGGTAGATATAGAACACTTATGTGTCCATGCATAAATGATATCCCAGTCCTTGTCCTCTAATTGTGTTTGACAATCCAGTTCCAAGGACACTCTGTGCCTGGGCTTGTCAGGTGGTTTACTAGTGAGAAGTGCGTAAATTTTGGATATGGTTCACCGAATTACTGCGGCATGTTGATGACAATAATTTTCAAATAGCGTACCTGTCAGACGGAGAATCCCTTTGCGCAGCCCTCTGTGTACAGTGGTATAACTGAGCGTAATGCAATAAATCAATGCTGGACAAAGAATACTGTGTGCACTGTGCACATTTGGCTACTGGTGGTCATAAGGGTGCCCTGTTGTAAAACATGGTCTATTCTGGTGATGCCAGACTGCACCCACTGTCTCAAATTCCTCGACATATCAGATGTAGAGTATACCGTGTTAGTAGACAGGTGAGTCAACAAAGAATATGGCGCCATGCCCACTTAAGTATCTCTCCATTGTTGCCAACTTGCCATGCCCTAAAGGTGGTGTGTAAAGCATAAGAAAAGTATTGAGTGGGACCCCAGGACGACCTAGGCTGCCAAGGCAAAGCTGACATGGGAAATGTGCCCAGCAACGATTGCTCCAGTCGTACCCATTGCGGTATGTCCTGGGAGCGGTGTAACACAACAAATGCTCGTAATTGAGCTGCACCAAAATACCAAAGTAAATTGGGAAGATTCAACCCACCCTTAATCTTTGGTTGATACAACGTGGATCTGGCAATCCGAGGGGGACGTTTACACCAAATGAAGCTGCATACAATTTGTTGCCATTTTTTAAGCAGGGTGGTGGGCAAAAATATAGGTATTGTAGTGAAGAAGTAAAGAAAGCGAGGTAGGACATTCATTTTAATGATGGCCAGTCGACCCAACCAGGAATGGTGCTGCTGATGCCACTTATTTAGCTCAGCTTGTATAGAACACAGGAGGGGATCATAATTCAGGGCAAAGAGCTGCTTTATGTGGGAACCGAGTCGCACCCCCAGATATTTCAAGGAAGTTGTTGCCCACTTGAAAGGAAATTGCCGACTGAGGATATGTGTCCATAGGTGGGATTGACCTCTGTGCTAGACTCCTGTGCCTGTTCATCCAGGCCTTGTGTTCCTAAAAGAGTTTGACCTCGACTGCTGTGCCTGTTCATCCAGGCCTTGTGTCCCTAGGTGGGATTGACCGCTGTGCCTGTTCATCCAGGCCTTGTGTTCCTAAAAGTGTTTGACCTCGATTGCTGTGCCTGTTCATCCAGGCCTTGTGTTCCTAAACGTCTTTGACCTCGATAGCTGTGCCTGTTCATCCAGGCCTTGTGTTCCTAGAAGTGTTTGACTCTACGGTTCAAAGTTGACATAGGTTGATATTGCAGATTTTGACTTGAGTAGCAGTATTCTTATTTGTGAGAGATCTTCCAATTCCTTTGTCATCAGCTGAAGTGTGTAAGTACAGTCAGAATTCACTAGACGCCAACGGAATTCACTAGACGCCAACGATATTCACTAGACGCCAATGTAAACACCGGGTACACCCAACTCTAGGGGTGGACCCATTCCAGGGAGTCCTTCCCTGCACAAAGGAAAGGGAACTCTCTCCTGGGCCATCCTGTCTTTCCCCTATCAAAACCACAGGGACCAGACCAGACTACCTCCACTCTGCCAGCCTGTCTTGCTCCTATCAGCTTTCTGCCACTCTGCTTTGCTGTCATACACCAGATGACTCACTCAACTCCTTGTGGTGTCCTTGCCACTCTCATGGCTCCTCAGTGTGTTGGTGCTAGTCTATCTGCTTGCTATGTTCCCCCTTCATTGTGCTGTTGGATGTCAATGCCACTTGTCTTGCCACTTTGCCTGTGGTGCTGCCTTTTATGGTTCATGCATCTGCTATCGGTGCTCTGTTTTGAAGCTGTGGTGTGTTTTTGACATTCTCACTACTGCTTTGTGCCTCTGTTAAAGCACTCTTGCCACTTCTGGTACCCCTTTGCACCTTTCCAGTGCCTTAGGCTATTCATGCCACTTAGGTGCCACTTTGCCACAGTCTAAGTACCTTGGAGCTCTTTTGTTGTTGTGATGATTGCTCCCCAGAAGTTTCATGAAAATTGATAAGAAAACCCCAATTCTGCAGCCAAAAATAGGCTGGAAATCCTTCCCCCATTGACTTTAATGGGAACCGAGGAACGTATGGACAGATCGTCAACTTATGGAATTCTCCATACATCCATACTGAACGGAATCGACCCTCAACGAAAACGTATCACCGATTCAACGAAAACTTTTTGTCTGCACATCCCTAATGGGAGGTAAGAGAGGGTGGGTGGACTCACACCATGCCGGTGACAGAGAATGTGTGTCGGGGAGGGTGAGAGAGAGCAGGAGGGTGTGATAGAGAGCATGGGGGATGTGTGCCGGTGAGAGAGAATGTGTGTGTGAGAGAGGGGGGTGACAGAGAGCATGCTTGGTAAGAGGGGGTGGGGAGGGTGTGAGAGAGCATGGGAGGTAAGAGAGGGTGGGTGGGGGGATGCTTGAGTGTGGGTTTCAGAGAGAGGGAGCCTATGAGGGAAGGTTGATGCCAGTGAGAGAGAATGTGTGTGTTACAGAGGAGAGGGGATGTGGGGGATTGCGAGAAACAACTTGCTAAATAAACTTTGACAGCCCTGGCTTTAGTAAATGTGCCTCCTTGTGCCTTGCTCTGGGTGAAAACAATTTCATTTTTCCTTTACATACAAGAGCATATGTGTCAATAAAAAGGCTCGCTTCCCAGGCGTAGAACGGGTACAGTTGCTAGTAATTACTACCCGTATATTTGAATTCCATGCAGTGCTTGAGTGTGCTTGAATCTGAAGCTCAACATGGAGCCATGTTACAAAGACACAGCTTTGGGGGATGAAAAACATTAGAAAATGCCAAATTGAGCTTGTCTGTTAAACTATTGTCCCCATGAATGGACATCGAACCATGTTTCAAGGACACTACTTCAGGAGCTTAAACGCATTAGAAAATGCCAACTTGTGCCCTCCAACAAATAATAAAAGCAAACATGTAAGAGGTAGGTAACACAGAATATCCAGAGACTACTATAAATGAACAAGTTCCGATGATTGAATATATGCAGTCATGATTCAATGGGCTACACTTACTGGGCCGGATTTTAAAAAGGTTAAGCGCGTAAATCCGGTCTTACGCTCACTGGGCCTATTTTAAAAAGGTCCTGCGACGTACGTAAAGCTCCAGGATGTAAGTCCTGGAGCTTGCAAAAAGGGTTGGGGAGGGGTGGGGCCAAAGGCTCCAGGCACAGCAGCTATTTGCTGCTGTGTTTGGGATCGCGCACTGGCAGTGGGCCAATGTGCGCAACTTACTTCAGCCCAAGGGCTGAAGTAAATTTTGCAATAAAAAACAGAAGTCATCAAAGGTAGGGGGGAAGGATGGGGGAGGTAGGGGAAGGGAAGGGAAGGTGGGGTGGGGGGTAGGGAATGGGGGAAGGCAGTGCGGCTCAGAGCGGGCTCTGCACGTGCAAGTTGCACAATTGTGCACCCCCTTGCATGCACCAACCCTGGATTATATAACATGTGCATGCCTGCGTATGAATGTTATAAAACTGGGCATACATGTGTGCGCGTTGATTAGCGCGTGCACATATACGCCCATGTGCTCCTTTTTAAAATCTAATCCATTGTCTGTTAAATGGTAGTCCCCATGAACAAAAGAGTAATGACCCTACACTGGCACAGTAGGTTCCTCGTCAGTCCGCCTTTTAAAAGATCAATGCTGATTATGGTCCCACATACAGACATTTACATACGTAGAAGTTGCCGTGTGGAATACAGCGTGATTTCATAAAAACTAATTTAGTCAACAAACACAGTGTTGTGTCCGTCGCTGTCCGACGACTCTGCTCCACCTACCTTACCTCGTTGGCGACTCCCTTCGGGGTTGATGGAAGGCTAGCTGCTGCAGTGTCTCCAGGCCCTCCTCCTCCGGCATTCCTGGACCGGCTTGATGCTGCAAGCCGCCATGTTGACCAGATGCCTAAGGGTGCGTGCGTGCATGGCCCAACTGATGTACCAGCATTGTCGCAAACATCAGGGGCTAGTACCGGTCGCAGTCCGGAACCGGTACTAGCTCCTCGAGGGCCCACATCCCGGACTTGCTCCTGAATACCACTTCTGCTAAGAAGTCATCGCTGCTTACAACATTGTGAACTTCCATCTATCTCTCAGAGCTTTCCCTGGAACCAGGTACTCGCTCCTCGAAGGCCTAATGCGTACCATCTCCTGGGCTCTCTTAAGAGACTATTGTGTGAGTGTTACCATCAAGGACGTTCCTGAATGCTGCATGCTTTGCCTACTCACGTAGTTAGTTTCTCTACAGCTCAGCCACCTTGGGATCACTGTTCCAGAACCTGAGGGACTACAGCCCAACTGGGCACTTCCAGCTCACTACTGCCACGTTTGGTGGTTTACTATATAGTATAATAAAATAACTAGTGTGTGTCTGTCTCCTACACTAAGCCTGACCAGTGGTCCTTCTCGGGATTTTCCTATGAGGGCGTGGTCACCTGCCACTGGTCCAACTATTCTAAATAACAACAGATTGCTAAATACCAGCTTTAACAACAGAGCTTTCTGAGAGATTGCTAACTCCATGTATCCGGCTTGTGTCCAGGGTTCCACTTAACTCCAAGGATCCGGCTTGACTACAGGTTTTGGCTTGACTCCAGAGTTTGGGTAACTACATGGATCCAGCACAAGTCAATGCTTTGCAGGCTATACCGGGCCTGGTTCAGTGCATTGCGGAACAACAGGATGCCTTGGAAAGCTTACTTCAGCTTTTCATCAGCTACACACACAGAAGGTTCAAAGAATTGCTTCTAACCATGAAAGTCAGTTACAGGAGGTAACTTTAAAGACTGCTGTACCACTGGCAGCTCCAATCCGCTTCTCTGGAGAAATACAGAAGACTCAGGGCTTTTTAAACCAGTGCTGCATGCACTTTACCTTACAACCATCTTTACTTCCTACTGCTCTCTCCAATACTACTTACATCATTTCTTACTTGGATGGTAGGGCCTTGTCTTGGGCATCTACCTTGTAGGAGCACGATGATTTATGGACTTATTTAAATCCGATTTTGAAGACCCTGCTTGAAATTCTGTAGCCGGTTTTACGTTGGTGGAATTGAAGCAAGGCAACAGATCATTGGCTGAATTTGCCATAGAGTTTAAAACTCTTGCGGCAGAACTCTGCTGGAACCCCAAATGTCTCAAGACTCTCTTTTGCAGAGGCTTGGATACCCATTTAAAAGATGAGCTGGCTGCTCATGAAACACCTGACTCGTTGGACGAATTAGTAGCCTTGGCTACTCGGATTGATCACCGACTCCGGGACAAGGTGAAGGAACTCTGGCTTAAGATGTTCTCTGGGCTGGATCAGGTTAGCTCTACACCTGCACCTCGAAAGGTTCCAGTAATTTCTGCTGCTGATAAAGATGAACCTACGCAACTTGGACATTTGATTTCTAAAGAGAGAAGATTTCGGAAGAAGCGCAGCCTCTGCATGTACTGCAGTCAGCTTGGCCATGATGTCTCTACATGCTTCATTTGTCCGTAATGGATGGGCCTAAGTCCTGCAGGAGGACTGTTCTTAGGCCTTACAGTGTCCTCTCCTCCCCGTTCTCTCCCAGTCTCCTTGATCTATGGACCAATATCATTTCAGATTCCTGCCCTAGTGGATTCAGGAGCAGGAGGCAACTTTATTATCAGAAGTCTAGTGGAATATTTGAAGATTCCCCTCGTCAAATTGAAAGATTCACTACTATTATCTTCCATTCATGAAGAACTCTTACCGGGTAATGTGACTTGCGAAACTGTACCAGTTACTCTTCGCACCGGAGCGCTCCATATGGAATCAATCTCCTTCTTTGTATTGGAAAAGGCTATATTTCTTATTGTCCTGGGGTTACCCTGGCTGCAAGTACACCAACCCCAATTTGACTGGGCCTCCCTGGATCTGTTCCATTGGGGCCCAGAATGCCTTGGGAGATGTCTTATTTATTTTATTTATTTATTTAACTTCTTTTACTATACCGATACTCAAGACCAGGTCTTATCGTACCGGTTTACAATAGAACAGGGGGAAAACCAAATTAACATCTAGGTAGAAATGAAAAGTTACATTAAAACAGGGAGCGTAAAACATGGAAGATGGAAGATAGGGCAGAATTAAACTATAACAATAAGGAGTGATAAATATAATCAACAAAAAACAATAAATTAGTAATATATAGAGATTTATCCTCAGCGGTTATTAACATGGTATGTCCGGTGGGAGGAGTGGAGGGGAGATGAGTAGGGGGGAGGGATAAGGGAGAGGTTGAAGGGTTAGAGACAGTGTTGGTCAAAAGGGGTTCCTTCAACGGTAGGCTTGAGCGAACAGCTAGGTTTTAAGTTTTTTTCTGAATGTTAGATGGCATTGTTCCTGGCGTAAGTCTTGAGGAAGCAAATTCCAATGTAGCGGACCTTCTGTTGAAAGTGCTCGCTTGTGAATAGAGTTGTGGACTGATGATTTGTTGGGAGGGGCCTTAAGCGAGCTTTTGTAGGCAGTTCTTATTGGCCTTGCGGAAGTATGTAGTTCAAGAGGGAAGGTGAGTTGGAGAGTGGATTGTTGGTAGACAGATTTGTGGATGATAGTGAGAGCTTTGAAAAGTATTCTATATTGAATGGGAAGCCAGTGTAAGATTTTTAGGATTGGAGTGATATAGTCCTTGCGCCGTGTGTTTGTAAGGATCCTGGCCGCTGCGTTTTGCAGCATCTGTAGAGGTTTGGTCGAAGAAGCGGGGAGACCGAGTAGTAGAGCGTTACAATAGTCGATCTTTGAAAACAGTATTGCTTGAAGCACAGAACGGAAATCCTGGAAGTGTAAGAGCGGTCTTAGTTGTTTCAGGACCTGTAGCTTGAAGAAGCATTCTTTGATTGTAGCGTTAATGAATTTTTTGAAATTCATTCTAGAGTCAAGTGTGGCCCCAAGGTCTCTGACATGGCTTGCTAGTGGGATTATTGCATTATTGGCGAAGGGGTGGTTATCGCTAGGGGAGATAACCAGGAGTTCCGTTTTGGATGTATTTAGGACCAGGTTGAGACTCAAGAGAAGCAGGTTGATGGCGTGTAGGCAGTTGTTCCAGAAATTTAGAGTAGAGGAGATGGGGTCCGAGATGGGGATTATGATATGTCTTGAGGAGATATCGCCTGTTGCTTGCATGCCTACTACTCCAGTGATGACAGGAATGCCGCCCCATTACGCATCCTTTGGGGATGTATTCTCCAAAGAGGTGGCTGATATTCTTCCTCCACATAGGTCTTATGACTGTGCCATAAGACTGAAGCCCAATACTGAGCCACCAAAAGGAAGGGTGTATCCTCTTTCAGCTCTTGAGAATAAAGCTGTTGGAATACATTGAAGAAAATCTCCAGAAGGGCTTTATTCGACCATCTAAGTCGCCAGCCGGCACAGGCTTTTTCTTCGTGGGGAATAAGGATGGTAACTTAAAACCATGTATCGATTACCGAGGTCAAAATGAGATCACGATCAAAGATCGTTACCCCTTGCCATTAATCTCGGAGCTGTTTGACCGGCTGCAGGGGACCAATATATTTTCAAAGCTTGATCTGAAGGGGGCCTACAACCTCATTCGCATTCGGAGTGGCGATGAATGGAAAACTGCCTTCAATATGCGAGACAGCCACTTCGAGTATCTGGTGATGCCTTTCGGGTTGTGCAATGCACCCGCCATTTTCCAAAATATGATGAACGACATCTTGCGAGATCTGCTGTATAAGAATGTTATGGTATCCCTGGACGACATCTTAATCTTCTCCCAGGATTTGGACATCCACATTGCTGACATCAAGCAAGTACTCCACCGTCTCCGTGAATATCGGCTGTATGCAAAACTCTCTAAGTGTGAATTTCACAAAGACTCAGTGCCTTTTAAGCTACATCGTGTCAAAGAAGGGCTTCCAAATGGACCCTCACAAACTTGAAAGTATCAAGAATTGGTCTCAACCTACCAACTTGAAGGCTTTAAGGAGATTCCTGGGGTTCACCAACTACTATCGAAGCTTCATAAAGAACTATACTTCTTTAACTGTACCCTTGACTGTGATGACCCGCAAGGGTGCCAACATCTCAAATTGGTCAGCGAGGCCATTTCTGCATCCGAGAGATTAAAGACTGCCTTCTGCACAGAACCGTGCTTACGGCATCCAGACCCCAACAAGCCCTTTATTGTAGAAGTTGATGCTTCAGATGAGGATGTAGGGGCTGTGTTGAGCCAAACAGGAGACTCGAAAGCCTTATGTCCCTGTTTGTTCTTCTCAAGGAGATTTTCTCCAGCCAAGAAAAACTACGGGATTGGCGATAAAGAACTCTTGACAATAAAGCTCGCATTTGAGGAGTGGCAGCCTTGGCTCAAAGGCGCTCAACATCAAATAACTGTATTCATGGATCACAAAAACTTAGAGTATCTCCGCCATGCACAACGTCTAAATTACAGACAGGCCAGATGGTCTTTATTTTTCAATCATTTTGATTTTGTGCTTAAATTCCATTCTGGAGATCGAAACACCAGAGCAGATGCTCTGTCATGCTCCTTCCATTCGGAGGATGTGCCGGATGAGCTATAGCACATAATTGACCCGAAGAAGATATTCTTGATAACTACCCAGTCTGTATTCACTGGCAATGCCATCAATTCTCATCCAGCTTCATGCAGTGAGTTGTCACCATCCATTCTTAGCGAATTGTCTTCTAAATCTAAAGATTCACCTATCATCAATGCATAAGACGATTTAGAGATTAAAATCAAAGAGATACTGGGTGTTCGTAAAAGAAGCAAGACTTTTGAATACCTTCTAAGATGGGAAGGGTTTGGCCCTGAAGTAAACAATTGGGAGCCTCAGACCAATATCTTGGATAAAGAGATGCTTTGTCGATTCCATCTTGTGCATCCTTCTAAACCAAAACCTGGTACCCGAAGAGATCTCCCTATGAAAGGGGGTACTGTTGTGACCGTCGCTGTCCGATGCCTCTGCTCCGCCCACTTTACCTCATTGGTGACTCCCTTCGGGGTTGATGGAAGGCTAGCTGCTGCGGCGTCTCCAGACTGTTCTCCTCCGTCGTTCCCAGACAAGTTCGACGCTGCAAGTCACCATGTTGACCAGATGCCTAAGGGCGCATGCACGTGGCCTGACTGATGTACCAGCGTTGATGCGAACCTCAGGGGTGTCCCCCTGAGATGATGTCACCAGCTCCAGATATTTAAGGTCTCAGTTTTCGCTAACAAGATGAGTTAGCAAGGGATTGGTTTACCTAGCTTCCTCCTGGTCGCTGAGGATGGGATTCGCTCTCCGCAACCCTAGCTACTCTACCTCCTCGGACTTCATTAGAGGTACATGCTCCTCGGGGGCCTCGTTCTCTCTTTTTCTTTTCAGGTCGCAGTCTGGAACCCGTACTCGCTCCTCAAGGGCTCACGTCTCGGACTTGCTCCTGAATACCACTTCTGCTAAGAAGTCATCACTGCTTACAACATTGTGAGTTTCCATCTATCTCTCAGAGCTTTCCCTGGGTCCAAGTACTCGCTCCTCGAGGGCGTAATGCATACCATCTCCTTTGCTCTCTTAAGAGACTGTTGCATGAGTGTTACCATCAAGGGCTTGTTCCTGAACGCCACATGTTTTGCCTACTCACTTTCTTAGTTTCTCTACAGCTCAGCCACCTTGGGATCACTGTTCCAGAACCTGAGGAACTACAACCCAGCTGGGCGCTTCCTGCTCACTACTGCCACTTCTGGTGGTTTACTATATTGTATAATAAAATAACTAGTATGTGTCTGTCTCCTACACTAAGCCTGACCAGTTGTCCCTCTCAGGATTTCCCCCGAGGGTGTAGTCACCTGCCACTGGTCCAAGGATCCACCCACAACTATTCTAAATAACAACAGATTGCTAAATACCAGCTTTAACAACAGAGCTTTCTGACACACAGACCACTCAATTTCTTTGTTTAAGCCCAATGGGGCAACAGTGTGCATATGAGCCCTGTATAGTAATCAGGATCTGTTGCTGCAACCACTCATCTGGGAACCATCAGGCAGACAAACATTAGTGTTGAGACACTCTACTATTTTTAGTCAAATTTGTAAGTCCATACACAAACATTGGTCTCTACTCCGGGTATCCATCTCTCCTTTGAAGCTTCAATTTGGTTTGTATTTTCAAGGGGGTTGCAACATCCATGACCAAGTCATCTGATCTTCCAATTTTCAGCCCAATTTTAGAGAATCAGAATTTAGTGAGTGTTATTTATGCTCTTGGTACGATTTAAAGATGTTAGGCAATCATGTTACATCTACTGCTGGGAAAGTGTATCCCATAATTAGAGAAGTCTCTTGCAAATCATGCATTATGATATACATCATTTGGTGTTCCTGTGGACTATACTATATTAGAATGATAAGATGGATGCTGAGAATATGTTTAATTGAGCACAAAAGTTAATTGAACACCAAAAAAATGGAGGCACCTATTGTGTCCTACTTTATGGAATAAACATACTGCCTTGGACATACAATAGACAGTGTTGGAAACCATGCCTGCACATTGGAGGGGGAATAGGATGCTTAATTTGGCATGGCGAGAAAAAGCCTGGATTTTTTGTATGCACACTGTGGCCCCTGTGGGCTTAAACAAAGAAATTGAGTGGACTGTGTTTGTTGAATAAATTAGTTTTTATGGTATCACATTGTTGTGAACACAGCAACATCTATGTATGTAAGCGTCTGTATAAGAGTGGGAATATAGCATCAGTGTTTTAAAATGGCTGGCTGATGAAGAACCATCTGTGCTAGAGCAGGGACATTATTCTTTCATTCATGGGGACTATCATTTAACAGTGAGTGTAGCCCATTGAATCATGACTACATATGTTCAATCATTGGAACTTGTTCATTTATAGTATGCTTTGGAGATTTTGTATTACCCAGCTGTTACAATCTTGTTTGTTTTTATTATTTTTTAAAGAGCACAAGTTGGCATTTTCTAATGCTTTTTAGCCCCTAAAACAGTGTTCTTGAAACATGTTTCCATGTCAGGCTAACAGATTGAATCAAACTCAAGCCCTGCATGGAACCCAAGCATGCAAATAGTAATGATTCATTTTTTATGAGCAACAAAAATGTTTTTAAAAACAGTGTTTATGGGTCCAATAAGCAGAAGAAACGTCACATTTGGCAAACTAACTGCTTGGTGTTATGAAGGTCTCATTACACTATTGCAATGTCTTTTGCCTCAAAATTTAAAATGGATTTCTGAATGTCATGTTTAGGTCTTCCTCCAATCTCCTTTACAATTTAACTGCCACTTCCTGAGACCCAATCCAATGAATTAACCGGGGTTCCGGACCACCGCTGAACGACCTCCTGCAGTCGATCTCCTGCCGGCGCCATTTTCCGTACGGAAAACGATTCGCGGCAGGAAATCACTCCCGGAACCCCGCTGGACCCCCAGGAACTTTTGGCCAGCTTGGAGGGGCCTCCTGACCCCCACAAGACTTGCCAAAAGTCCAGCGGGGGTCCGGAACGACCTCCTGCGTTGAATCGTTTTGGTCTATGGCCGCCGCCATTTTGCAAAATGGCGCCGGCTGAAGACAACACGATTCAATTGAGGGGGCCGTTCCGGACCGCCGCCGTTCCAGACCACCGCTGGATCCCCAGGTAATTTAAAGCATTTGGGGGGGGTTCGGGAGGGTGGGGGATTTAATTTAAAGGGTCGGGGTGGGTTTTTAGGGGGTTTTAGTGTGCCGGTTTTCCTGCCCTCCCGCTTCCCCCGATTTACGATTTTTTTACGATAAATCGGGGGAATTGGTATTGTATCGTGGCCCTAACGATTTTTGATGATTTAAAATATATCGGACGATATTTTAAATCGTCAAAAAACGATTCACATCCCTAGTACCAAGTATATGGAAAAAGCAAACAAGGAAATACCCAATTCTTATATTAACTTTCCTGAGCTGGTTGAGCAGAGCTAGTCTAAGTTTTATGGTTATCCAAAAAAAATTTCAATTGGGCTGGTTCAAAACTGGATACAGGATTGATATGCACACCAAATAGCTTTGGGTGCAAAACCAGTAGCAGAGACTGTACCCAAGTCTCCAGCAATGAGTGTCAGAGATAGAAGTTGCTGGAGGTGGAGGAAGATCTGGGTACATCTACCATAGCCACTTCAATTGTCAACTTAGGAGGTGGAGGAGAGGGCCCTACAAATGAATCCAACAGGATTATAGAAATTTGTCGGGAATGAGGGGTGGGAGTAACTCCCAGTTTAAAAATGGTTAAGCCAAACGAAGTCACTCTGGGAATGGTCTGGGAAGCATTAATTTTGATTAAAAAATTGATAGCCTCCTTAACAGAGGCTATCAATAATTCACAGTGTAAAATACAAATAATTGGACCAAAGTTAGCTGCTCATGAAGTGAAGATAAAAGAACTTGAAGATAAAACTTCAATTCAAGAAAATCAATTAAAGCTAATTCAAGATGAAAGTGTATACATGAAGAAAATTGAAAACTTAGAGAATTCTGCAAGATACCTGATTTTAAGGGTACTAAATTTTCCTAAAGTAAAACTGATTTCTCCAAGAGAACCGTTTAAGAAGTACCTTATAGAAGTTTTTCAATTTTCGAAAGAAATACTACCATTAATTTCTAACATATACTTCCTACCATCAATAAAGAATGTTCAAGAAATAGTGGTAGGACCCTCAATGAGGCCAGAAATGGATCTAACTGCATTTTTAGAAACTACAGTTGAAGAACAAGTTGATTATAGAGGAACACTTTTGGAACATTTGTATTATCAACAGATAGAGATTTATTATTGAATTTGTTCTTCCGTAATAGAAGAAAAATGTACCTGGGACAAAAGATTTGGGTATTCCCAGATCTGATTCAGGTAACTCAAATACAAAGAAAAAAATTTCTAGAAATAGGTCAGGAAGTTCGACAAATGGGGGCTAAGTTTTCAGTAAGATATCCTTGTAAATGTTTACTTCTTTTAAATAGTACATGCTATCTCTTTTTAACATTCCATACTTACAGACAAAAGGACATTCTACCAAGCATTTAATGTGACCTGAAACATTCCAATTAAACAAAATGAACTTAATTCCAAAGTCAGAGAAAAATCAAATTTCTCTTTGATCACAAAACTTCTGTTGCAGTTTGATACTGCAGGTGAAGTAGTGGACCCTTTGGGCCGGCCTACCTCGAGTGATAGGGTAGGCAGGGAGGTGGAGCCAGAGGCTCGAGGTGTTCACCCGGGAACCAGGAACCCCCCAGGAGGAGCCCGTAGGGTTCTGGCTCCTTGGGACTTGGGCAATAGAGAGAGAGTCCAGTGACAGGGGTGAGAGCAAGGAAGTCCAAAGGTACTTGGTAGGCAGGAGACCGGATACTGAGGCAGGCGGAGGATAGTAAGAGAGTCTCTGTGGCCAGCGGGAATAGGAGCAGGCATAGCCTTAAACAAAGTCTGTGACGAGCAGGAGCTGGCACACGCTATAACCTGGAACGGGTTCCATAGCAAGCAGGAACTGGAGCAAGCTTAAGACTGAAGCAGGACCAGAGACGAGCCGAGATCAGTGGCAGGCAGAAGGCTGGGCAAACAGGAACAGGCCAAGATCAGGGCAGGCGGCAGGCAAGGCGTAGTCAGGAACAAACCAGGGTCAGAGGCAGGCAGCAGGCAAAGCGTAGACAGGAACAAACCAGGGTCAGAGGCAGGCGGCAGGCAAGGCGTAGTCAGGAACAAACCAGGGTCAGAGGCAGGCAGCAGGCAAAGCGTAGTCAGGAACAAACCAGGGTCAGAGGCAGGCAGCAGGCAAAGCGTAGTCAGGAACAAACCAGGGTCAGCGACAGGAACTCAGTGAAGACGATGCGCAACTCAGAACTACAAGGCTCTAGTGAACCTCGTTCAAGGCGATGAGACGGCGTCCGGGTGCCGGTTAAATCGCCCTGGGTGCGTGACGTCATCATCGTAGGCGGGGCTCGACTTCCGGGTGCTGGACACACAAAGTGAGCGTACTCGTGCGCGCGCGCGAGGCCGCCACGAAACAGGCAGGAAATGGCGGACGCCACGTGGAGCCATCGGCGTCTTGGGATCCTGGGGTCGAGGAGCGCAGCGTCTCTGGCCGCGAAGGTAGGCACTGGTCAGGCACAAGGGAGAGGAAGCGGTGCAGACCGCAACAGTACCCCCCCCCCCCTTTACCTGGGCCTCTTGAGAGGCCCAGGTTTCTCCGGATGGTCCCGATGGAATTGCTGTAATAAACTCTTGTCGAGGATATTACGACTGGGCTCCCATGTATTGTCCTCATCACTGCAGCCCTCCCATGCTAGGAGGTACTCCCATCTACGGTTGTGGAAGCGGACGTCCACAACCTCACGCACTTGATAAGTGGGGTCATCATCGATGGGTGCTGAAGCTGGATCTGGAGGTGTGCGGTGATAGCGAGAAAGGACCACGGGTTTAAGCAGGGACACATGGAAGACATCGTGGATTCGGAGTGTGGACGGAAGCCTCAGCCGATAAGATACCAGGACCACTCTCTCGGCCACCCGGAACGGACCGCAGAACCTGGGTGCAAACCTCCGTGAGGGGAGACGGAGATGGATGTTTCTGGTGCTGAGCCACACCCGATCTCCTGGCTGATAGGCAGGAGCTGGTTGTCGGCGGCGGTCGGCCACTTGTTTGGCAGCGGCGGCTGCGTGGTGCAGTTTGCGCTGGGTTCTGTGCCACAATGTCTGTAGTTGCTGTGCTATGACTCGGGTGGCAGGTGAAGCGCTGGAGGTGACGAGAGGGAGTGGTGGTCTCAATGGTTTTCCGTACACAATCTGGAACGGGGACTTGCCAGTGGCTGCATGAGCCTGGTTGTTGTAGGCGAACTCGGCCCAAGGCAGTAGTTCCGACCAATTATCCTGCTTTTCGTTCACGAAGGACCGGAGATAGGCCTTAAGGGTCCGATTCATCCTCTCAGTCTGCCCATTGCTCTGCGGGTGAAAGGCCATGGAGAAGCTGAGCTTTACCTTGAAGCACTTGCAGAGGGCCCTCCAATAGCGTGCTACAAACTGGGGACCTCGGTCGGAGACTACATCTTGTGGGAGACCATGTAGCCTGAAAATGTGTTGAGCAAAGAGAAGAGCCAGTTCAGGCGCTGATGGCAGCTTGGGTAGCAGGACCAGGTGTACCATTTTGGAAAAGCGGTCTACGGTAACCCAGATGACTGTATGACCGCTGGAAGAAGGCAGGTCCACCACGAAATCCGTGGCCAGGTGTGTCCAGGGTTCGGTGGGAACCAGCAGGGGCTGCAGTAGACCACACGGGGATCCAGGACTGGGCTTTTGACGGGCGCAGGTAGGGCAAGAACTCACATAAGTACCGACATCATGTCGGATGTTGGGCCACCAATAAAACCGGTTAAGGAGTTCCAGTGTTCTTTCATGGCCTGCGTGCCCTCTGACGAGGGAGTCGTGAGCCCAGCGTAACGCCATGAGGCGATCCCTGCGAGGGACTATGGTCCTATCCTGGGAGAGGACCGTCAAAGCGGACAAGCGGACTTTACTTGGATCCAGGATGAACTGAGGTGGTTCCTGATCCTCCTCGACACACGACGTCCGGGAGAGGGCATCCGCACGGACGTTCTTGGTTGCCAGTAGATATTGTAAGGTGAAATCGAACCAACTAAAAAACAAAGCCCAACGAGCTTGGCGGGGGTTTAATCGCTGAGCCTGGGACAGGAACTCCAGGTTCTTATGGTCAGTGTATACAGTGGTAGTATGTAACGCCCCTTCAAGCCACTGCCTCCATTCTTCAAAGGCAAGCTTGATTGCCAATAGCTCCTTGTCCCCGATGGAGTAGTTGCTTTCGGCTGGGGAAAACCTCCTAGAGAAATAGGAGCAGGGTAGGAGTTGTCCGGAATCAGAGTGTTGGCTGAGCACGGCTCCTACGGCGATACTGGAGGCGTCAACCTCCAAAATGAAGGGTTTGGAGGGATCAGGATGTCGGAGGCAGACGTCTGATAGAAAAGCCTCCTTCAAATTGGAGAAGGCTGTAACTGTGGTGTCAGGCCAGTTCTTGGCATTGGCTCCCTTACGGGTCAGGGCTGTGAGTGGAGCAACCCAGTGTGAGTAACGTGGGATGAAATGTCTATAGAAGTTTGCGAAACCCAGAAATCGCTGGAGGGTTTTGAGCCCCATGGGTTGAGGCCACTTGGTGATGGCCACCACTTTATCTGGGTCCATGCGGAAGCCGGTGGACGAAATGATATATCCTAGGAAGGGCAAGGACTCGGCCTCAAAAGTGCACTTCTCCATCTTAGCATAGAGATGATTCTCTCGGAGGACTTGAAGAACTTGTTTCACGTGATGACGATGGGAGTTCAAATCCTTAGAGAAAATAAGCACGTCGTCTAGATAGACAATGACATGCGAGTTAAGCATGTCACTCAGAACCTCATTCATAAGGTGTTGGAAGACGGCTGGAGCATTGCAGAGTCCGAAGGGCATTACTAGATACTCGTAATGCCCATCCCTGGTATTGAAGGCCGTCTTCCATTCGTCCCCGGGACGGATACGAACAAGGTTGTAGGCCCCCCCTGAGGTCCAATTTGGTGAAAACACGGGCACCCTGTAGACGGTCCAAAAGTTCTGGGATCAACGGGAGTGGATATCGATCCCGTTTGGTGATGGCGTTCAAGCCACGATAGTCAATGCATTGCCTCAATGAGCCGTCCTTCTTGGCCACGAAGAAGAAGCCGGCACCAGCAGGCGAGCGAGAGGGCTGAATGAACCCTTTGGCCAGGTTCTCCGTCACGTACTGCGACATGGCCTTTGTCTCAGGTAAGGATAGAGGGTATACGCGGCCTCGAGGAGGAGTGGTGCCTGGCAATAAATCAATGGGACAGTCAAACGGCCGGTGTTGCGGAAGGAGCTCTGCCATTTCTTTGGAAAAAACATCCTCAAAGTCCTGGTATGGCTCGGGTAACAGATGGGAGGAGCAGATGTGCAAGGGTTTGGGTGGATGCGGAAGCTGTAAGCAATGTTCAAAGCAGGCTGGACCCCAACGAACCAATTGAAAATCATCCCATTGTATTATGGGCGAATGCTGCCGGAGCCAGGGTAGTCTCAAAACCAAAGGGTGCACAGCTTGCTCCAAGACAAGCAGGGAGATCTCCTCAGAGTGAAACAATCCGGTTTGTAATGTTACAGGGGCCGTGGAGCAGGTAATGACCCCAGGGAGTAGAGTACCTCGGATTGAGGAAATCCGCAGCGGCGGGACCTTTTGTACAGTTGGAAGGGCCAGCTGAGTCACCAGATCGGCCACAATAAAATTCCCTTCAGCACCGGAGTCTATGAAGGCACGGATCTGGAGTTCCCCTCCAGGGTACTTCTGTGTTACAGGCAATGTGCACAGAGGAGCTGATCCAGTAGCGCCTAGGTGTAGCTCCTCGGTGTAGCCTAGGCAGAAGCGTTTCCCGGATGTTCCGGGCAAGTAGAGAGAAAGTGCCCCTTGCCTCCACAATAGAGGCAGAGACCTAGCGTGCGACATCTCCTCTTCTCTTCTGGGGTTAATGGAGACCTACCCAATTGCATGGGTTCCCCACCAGGCACAGTGATAGGAGGAGCCCTGGAGACCAGGAGACCAGGGTTCTGGAAGAGGCAGACGGCTGTGGAGGTGGCCTACGGCCTGAGCGGGTCTCTTTGTCTCGCTGTTGAGGGCGGAGATCCACCCTACCCGCTACGTCTTTCAGATCATTTAAGTCCCCTGGAAGGTCTCGTCCTGCCAGCTCATCCTTGATACGGCCGGCTAGCCCTTCAAGAAAGATCCCCTTCAGACAATCATCTTGCCAACCGACCTCCATGTCTAGCGTACGAAATTCGATGACTTAATCAGCCACCAGCTGTGTTCCTTGCCTGAGGTGCAAGAGTTCCGAGGCTGCGGTGGTTTGGCGTGCAGGGTTATCAAAGGCCAGCCGAAAATTAAGAAGGAAGTCCTCCAGGTTCTGTAGCATGGGGTCCTGGCGTTCCCACATAGGTGAAGCCCAGTCGAGGGCCTTGCCATCCAGCAGTGAGAAAATGAACGCCACTTTGACTGCGTCCGAAGGAAACTGTGCAGGCAGGAGTGTAAAGCGTACTTGGCACTGATTTAAAAACCCTCGGCAGGACTTGCTGTCCCTGGCATACCGGGTGGGTGTGGGTAACTGCGTTACTGAGGCGGTAGAGGAAGCAGGTGCCGGAGGCGACACCCGAGCTGAACCCTCTAGGCGGGAGACCAATTGTCCCACGCTGGCAGCGAGGGTGTCAATGCAGTGCTGTTGCTGCTGGAGGCGTTGAGCCATTCCTGGAATGGCCTGCAGGCTAGGGGCCTCCGCCGAGTCCATGGCCTTGCAAACTGTTGCAGTTTGATACTGCAGGCGAAGTAGTGGACCCTTGGGCCGGCCTACCTCGAGTGATAGGGTAGACCGGGAGGCGGAGCCAGAGGCTCGAGGTGTTCACCTGGGAACCAGGAACCCCCCAGGAGGAGCCCGTAGGGTTCTGGCTCCTTAGGACTTGGGCAATAGAGAGAGAGTCCAGTGACAGGGGTGAGAGCAAGGAAGTCCAAAGGTACTTGGTAGCCAGGAGACCGGATACTGAGGCAGGCGGAGGATAGTAAGAGAGTCTCTGTGGCCAGCAGGAACAGGAGCAGGCGTAGCCTGAAACAAAGTCTGTGACGAGCAGGAGCTGGCGCACGCTGTAACCTGGAACGGGTTCTGTAGCAAGCAGGAACTGGAGCAAGCTGAAGACTGAAGCAGGACCAGAGATGAGCCGAGATCAGTGGCAGGCAGAAGGCTGGGCAAACAGGAACAGGCCAAGATCAGGGCAGGCGGCAGGCAAGGCGTAGTCAGGAACAAACCAGGGTCAGCGACAGGAACTCAGTGAAGACGATGCGCAACTCAGAACTACAAGGCAGTAGTGAACCTCGTTGCAAGGTGATGAGACGGCGTCCAGGCGCCGGTTAAATCGCCCTGGGTGCATGATGTCATCATCGTAGGCGGGGCTCGACTTCCGGGTGCTGGATGCACAAAGTGAGCGAGGCCGCGGCGAAACAGGCAGGAAATGGTGGATGCCACGTGGAGCCATCGGCGTCTTGGGATCCTGGGGTCGTGGAGTGCGGCGTCTCCAGCTGCGAAGGTAGGCACTAGTCAGGCACAAGGGAGAGGAAGCGGTGCAGACCGCAACAACTTCTTCATCAATGATTGTCCAGAAAAATTATTCCCCCTTTGCTACTTCATAATTTAAATTTATTCAACACATCTTGCCTTTTTACTTATTATTTTTTTTATCTATTTATTTATTTATTTACTTTGGGGTATTTTTTAGTTGCTTACTGTCGAAGCTCTAAGCAACATACAATAGAAAATATTCATGACATTACCATAAACTGTTAGCAAAATTAAATCTTTCCTTAAGGAATTATAAAAGGATGTCATCCAAATGTTTGTAAATGATAATGAAATAAGAATTGGAAGCATGTGAGAGAATATGCTTTTATTATTCGTATTCTCCCCATCTAAAAATAGAAGACAAAAACTAACTCAATGGAATTCTTCCTTCAAGTATTTTTTTATTGATTAACATCATCTCATCTATATCTGCTCAACAAGTGGCACCATGGTATTGGATACCCTCAGGGTACAACTGAAATTGAACCCAGATTATAGCTATAAATGAGACTTTCAATGGGAAAATCCATTCTTGAGTACTGCTGAATAATCTTGAGCAAGTGTGAGTGAGATTCTTTAGCATTAGACAAATAGATTGACAGATCATTTGCATACATTGAAAACTTTCAGAACTCCCAAATTGTATGCTTTCTTATACTTGTAAATGACAGATCAAAGGCTCTAATACTATGGCCAATAATAGTGCTGATAATGGGCAACATTGCAACCCTACCAAGTTCAAACATCGTTAATAAGTGTTATTTAACCAAAGGCTTGCTCTTGAGTAGGTGTAAAAAATTTTAACCAGATCTATGAAATCATCTCCCAATTCACATCCATCTCAGGAAATAAAACAGATAATGCCTCTCTGCCCTATCAAACTTCTTCCAATATCTATTGAAATATTTGCTGTAACTAAATCCCTAACACTCCATGTCTACCTATGCTTATCCTCTTCCCCCTTCTTAGTTATCCCACCCTCCCCCCTTCCCACGTAGAGCCTCTGTCCTGATAGTCCCCCCTACTCCCTGTAAAAACTAAGCTAATTTCTAATCACCTTTTTCTCTAGGTTTCTTCTCTAGTTTTACTTAAGTTTCGTTTTGATTCCTCCACCAGTTATTTATAACTTATTTTTTGATTATCTTGATTATTCATCTGGTTATTTGTAACTTTCCCAGGTTCAGTTTTAATGTAAACCGGTGTGATAAGACTGTTGTCCTAAATGTCGGTATATTAAAAGTATGTAAATAAATAAATAAATAAATAAATAAATAAATAAATTGCAGCCATCAGCACAACTTTACTTTAACTTGGTTTATAATATGACAAAATATATCATTAATTATTTGTTTATTTATCTATTTATTTATTTATTTAAAAGTTTTTCTATACCGTCATTAAGTTATTTACCATCATCATGCTTTACAAAAAGGCACATATAGTAATAAATAGCTTAAACTTTACAAAAGGTGCCATTAATAACCGATAACAAATAATTCATTATAGACTATTTGATTTCTGACTTAAATTGTCCTTTTATACATGTCTCTTGGGTGAGTACATGCGGTTCATTCTCAGTATTTAATTGTTATTTACATATTCATTGGGATGATGGCCTTTGATAAATCCTGTTTGACCACTACATCCTATTTTTCTCCTTAGCCCAAAAACATTTTGGACTTCTTTTTCCATATTACTTTCTAAAGATGAATTTTCTGAAAGCATTTTTTACTTCTTCATTTCTCAGACTATAAATCAGGGGGTTTAGCATGGGAGTTAGAACCGTGTACAGGAGGGCAAACATTTTGTCTTGCTCTGGTGATTGCATTGAACTTGGCCTCATGTAGACACATAGAACTGTCCCATAGAATAGAAGAACGACTGTGAGGTGGGAGGAGCAGGTGGAGAAGGCCTTGTGTCTCCCTTCAGAAGAGCGGATTTTCAGGATGGCTGCGATGATAAAGATGTAGGATGACAGAGTTAGAAAAAATGTGATGACACCCACAAAAATCCCCTCAGAAAGAACTAGTATTTCAAAATTGTGTGTATCACTACAGGAAAGCTTTAGCAGCGCATTGGGGTCACAGAAGAAATGGTTAATCTCATTGGAACCACAAAAGTAGTATTGGGATATTAAAACAGCTAAAGGAACTGTATCTAGAGAACCAATTATCCATGAAGCAGCTACAAATGAGATACATAGTTTTTTAGTCATTATGAGTGGGTAACGCAAGGGGTTGCATATTGCTACATAGCGGTCGTAGGCCATGGTAGGGAGAAGACAGAATTCTGCATGTGTTACAATTATAAAAAAGCTAAACTGTGTCATACATAGAGAGAAGGAAATTAATGTTTTCCCCTTTAAGAGAATTTCCAGCATCGTAGAGAAAGTGACTGTGGTGTTGCAGATATCTAAGAAGGACAAGTTACTGAGGAAAAAGTACATGGGTTTGTGGAGATGATGGTCAGAGCACATCAGCATTAAAAACCCCAAATTTCCAAGTACAGAGAGAAAGAATGCTGGTACAGCTATTATATAAATGATCAAATGCAGGTGAGAATGTTCAGAGAAGCCTAGAAGAATAAATTCTGTGGTTGATGTTTTATTCTCCTTCCCCATTGTTCTAGTGTTGATAATCTGTTGGAATATAAAAAAAGAAGAGATATAAATATTGGGGTTTTTTTCAAAATACTTTTTTATTAACAGGGAAGCGGTAAACAAAATACCAAACAGTCACTTGAAACATATAACAAAAGGTGAAATCCCACCATCAATAATGACATATCCAAAATAGTCCCACTATACCGCCCTTCCCTGATTTTCCTTTTTCCACCAGAACCCCCCTCCCCCTCCCCCTCCCCCTCCTCGAGAATCCCACACACACACCACAATCAGTAACTGGAAGAATACATTTTGCAATGCATGTGGCTACCAATGTTATAAGGATCACACTGAGCCATTTCACTCCAAAGCCATCATGACATGTTCCTCACAGTAGAAAAGCTACTGTCCCTCAGTACAATCCATGCACAGTAAGGGAGTGTTCTGATGTATGCCTGCTCTTATGATCTGTGAGGAAAGGGGAAGGGGTGGACAGTAGAGATGTGCTTCGTTTTTTTCTGCCGGGTCGTTTTTTGACTCGGATACTTCATGGTAAATTTCGGGTTTCCTCGTTTCGTTTTTCAAAAAAACGAAACAAGGAAACCCGAAACCGGGCCAAAAAACGAAACGGCAAAGGAAGCTTAAAAAAAACCCACCCCAAGCATTTAAAATCATTTTTCTACATACACACACTACATACACTACCCCCCCGGTCCAGCGGGGGTCCGGGAGCGATTTCGTTGTCGGCTGCCAGTAATCAAAATGGCGCCGATAGCCTTTGCCCATACTATGTCAGAGGCTTTCGGCGCCATTGGTCAGCTCCAGTCACATGACAGGAGCACAAGATGGCGCCGATGGCCATGTGACAGGGGCTGACCAATGGCGCCGGTAGCCCCTGTGACATGGTAGTTCAGAGGCTATTCGGCACCATTTTAAAGAGCACGGCTTGCAGTAGCACGGGCACGGAGGGCAAATGGAACCCGGGACCCCGCTGGACCACCAGGGATGTACTTTGTAAGTCTTGGGGAGGGATTGGGATCAGGGGGGGGGTGTTGTATTATAGTTAATTTAAATGTTTGGGGTGGTTTTTAATTAAAAAAAAAAATTTGTGCCCCTCTCCCCAGGCAAACCCGAAAAACGAAATTTCCCCGAAATTCGGGGAAAATTCTTTTTGGGTTTCGGGGCCTCCGAAACAACAACGAAGTAGGAAATTTCGGGAAATTTCCTAATTCGGGCGAAAAACGAACCACATCTCTAGTGGACAGCAGTCTATTCAAATAGCAGTGCTCATTTCAGCCACTGTTGGTGGTGAGGACTCAAAACACGTATTTCTTAGCAGTGTTCAGTATTATAGCTATCTCAGCCTGACAAATGCCACGTATGTGAGCCCAACCGATGCTGGGTACAAACTGAGTTTGCTTCCTATATTGGTCTCTCACATGTGCTGGTAAACGGAAGATGACTTCCACCAACTCTGGGTGACTGACAGGCAGATTACCAACTTCTGGTGCCATGCAGGACATCCATTATAGTGGTGGATCATGCATACACTAAATGTCCAGGTGCTATAGGCATACAATAGTGTGTAGCCATTCTCATCTGCACAAGCTAAGCATGTACCCTGTGCATACTGATATATCAGTGTACATACACCACATGGCAGCTTGTACATGGATTCCTTGTGTGGCAGGGAAGGATTCCTATAGTTACTGTCTTAGACTTAAGGTTGTGGGCCAATGAAAGGTGATGCATGGGAAGGGTTATGTAGCTATCTGCATGCCATTTATTAATCCAGTTGCACAGACTGTCAGCGGACAGGTTACAAGGCTGTTGCTAGTCGTAAGGAGAGGTTAATATATTAATGTTAATGCGTCATACCCATTTACATGATGCAACCTGTGTAAGGAATGTTCCGCAGGCTTTAAGAGTGTCGATCTGGTGTCCATGTGCACACAGAAGTGCTGACTGCTGGTGTGCAGTCAGTGTTAACTACCAGTATATTAATTGGATGGGCAGAAAAGGCCAAAGGTTGCAAGATGTGGTCACCATCCGTTGTGACATGTATCCCTCCGGTGGCATCTCCCAGTTGTGGTGTGTGTGCATGCACCCTTTATAATGTGGTCCACGTCCAACATGTGAACACTATCTGACGGGCAACACTGTGTAGTACACAGTCCTACATTCTCTTCACAAATATTACATCGCCAGACACTGATATACAAGCCACTCTCCAATGTTTAATGACATTGTTGATAGTGCATGTTGTTTGGAAAACCAGTACAGTCCACTGACAAGTATCTGTCAGTGTTGTTAAATATTAGGTATATATTAATTACTATTAACACAACAACAAACAGTTACATGCTGCAGAACCCCAGTGGACTTTCCTCCCTATAGGTGTGCTGTTCAAAAGGTTATAGGTAACGAAAGTTGCTCACACATCATTATCAGCAGAATATTAGTGTTTGCACATACTGTATGACCTGTGACACCATCACATAATATCCCCACCTAACCCTGTTCTTCTACATACTCCATCTTGAAGCCCCTGTACCTGCAAGCCTTTCTTGAGGGACATCATGTGAATGGGACGCATACCCTCCCAACAGAGAGAGATATGGGTGCATCTATCTCAATTGGATGGACATGTAGGGCCATATCTGACCCATATTCCCTCTATTGTTGCAGTTAGCACTGACTGGGATAACCATTGTCCGGTAGCTCCTGTGGAATACACAGTTGGGCAGTGAGCTAAAGGGGTCTTGTCCACATATAGGCTCTCAGGCATTGCCATAGTCCCAACGTGTGAAGCTATATGTATCACCGTGTGTCCCACACTTCTGTACTCCTTTATGAGTAGGTTTGTGCAGCCGTGGAGGACACAATCCTTGACAGATGGTCTGCCACTGTAATTGGACATCCGGAATCTCAGAGCCTTCTACCTCTTGCCATACATGCTGTAAGGTGTTACCTAGATGTCCAGCCCACTGTGTGGCTTGTGTATGTAGTACTTCACAGTCCAGGTGCAACACTGAACACTGCAATGCTGTTTGTTGGCACCCTTAGGCACAGCTTGCTTCCCTGACACATTCCACCTCAGGAAGGACAGGTTGCCATGTCCAAGAATACAGCATGTATCATTCTGCCTGTTTAATGTATGCACATCCAGCTAATGGAGCTCCTGGACCACATAACTGTGGCGCTGCATGGAGCACAATTGCTAAGGATGCACATGTGCTTGGCCAAGTGGCAGGTATTATCACACTGTAGCCTAGAATGCCAGGGGCTCATGGCTAGTTTGGCCCTCCTGATATCCCCTTGTGGAGGCCATCTCCGGGTGCAGGCATGTGGCCTGCTGCCAGAAGTGTGCACCCTTATATAGTACAGTACATGAAGGCTCTATGTGTAAATTGGCATGGTATCATGGTTGAGGGGCTAACCTGAGAGCGGTTGGTGCAGAGGAAGGGTGTGTTATGCACAGCTCAGCCACATCTTGGTATTAGCTGGTGCTGTGTCCAGCAACATCGTTGTCATAATGGCAGAGACACACACCGACCTGTGGCATTTACAGAAGCTGGGTGGGATGGCCTTCGATATATTGTGGGCGGACTGGGTGGTGATAGGGGTCTGGTCAGAGTGCGGAGCTAACATCATCCCGACTGTTCACCTTCCAGGCCAGCCTACCATTGTACTGTACAGTATGAGGGTGACAGTGCAGTTAATCCAACATACCTTATTACCCACAAATGGTTCCAATATTGTGATAGTGCAAGACATTAGTTTGGCACCCTGTCTGAACCCCTGTTGTCCTCATCACTGCAAGTAGCAAGCGTGGAAGCAGCTGTTGCTGTACAGTTATGTGTGTCAACTAGTGTATTGTCACTGTCACCCATCCATGTGCAGCTGTTCCAAAGAGCTCTGGAATATGTTGTCCATCTGTTGTGTGCTGAAAGGCTGGTACCCTCTATCCAGACATCTAGCACACATTCATTGTTCCCACTCATTGATCACCTATTCTTCCTATACCACCCCTTGTTTGGTGCCGCACAGCAGTACTAGACATTTTTGGAAAAGGGAGTGGGCTGTACACCAATGTACCTCCTTACCTGCATAGCTGTATATCTATAGAAACATAGAAACATAGAAATGACGGCAGAAGAAGACCAAACCACCCATCCAGTCTGCCCAGCAAGTCACACTTTTTTTTTCATACTTATCTATAGAGATGTGAATCGTGTGCCAGATCGTCTTAATGATCAGATTCAGCTGGGGGGGGGGGGGGGAATCTGATCGTTAAGATATGTGAATTGGAATCGTTTCTGATTCCAATTCACATCGCTAATTTTTTTTTTAGGGAGGCCCGCGCCGCTAAAAAAAACCCCACCCGCCCCTTTAAATCGACCCCCCTAAGCCTCCCCTACCCTCCCAACCCTTTTTTTTAGGGAGGCCCGCACCGCTAAAAAAACAACCCACCCGACCCTTTAAATCGACCCGACCCCCCCAAAACCTTTTAAAATTACCTGGTGGTCCAGGGAAGCCTCAGGGAGAGATTTCCCGTTCCCAGGCATCAGCTGCACTAAAAAAAAATGGCGCGATGCCACTTTGCCCTTACCATGTGACAGGGTATCCGTGCCATTGGCCGGCCCCTGTCACATGGTAGGAGCACTGGATGGCCAGCGCCATCTTTAAAGATGGCGCCGGCCATCTTTACTCATCAGCCCCTATTATAGAGTATAGTGTAATAGGGGCTGATGGCCGGCGCCATCTTTAAAGATGGCGCCGGCCATCTTTACTATATTATACTATACTCTATAATAGGGGCTGATGAGCAAAGATGGCGCTGGCCATCCAGTGCTGTGTGTTGTGAATCTTGAGGGATGGAGGGAGACGAAGTTGATACGAGAGAGCACCCACTTGCCGGATGATGGGAAACGGTCCGATGAACCGCGGAGCCAGTCGTGATGAGGGCAGCTTCAACTGGATGAACTGTGTGCTCAACCAAACCTTTTGACCCGGCTTGAGAGGCAGGTACGGTCTTCTGTGCTGGTCTGCGTATCTATTAGCTGCCTGACCGGCCCTGATCAGGGCGTGCTGCGTGGATATCCACAGGCGATGCAACTCATCAGCGGAGAGTTGAGCTGTCGGAGATGCAACCGTGATGGGAACAGGCAGTGGCGGACATGGCTGTTTCCCATACACTATCTGAAACGGAGATGACCCCGTAGCAGCTGAGATATGGGAATTCAGTGCAAACTCGGCCCATGGTAGCAAGCTGGCCCAGTCGTCTTGTTTTTCATTAACATACAGACGGAGAAATTGCTTTAAGGTCTGGTTCGTCCTAGCTGCGAGACCGTTGGATTATGGATGATAAGCGGACGTGTAATCTAGGGTGACGTTGAACTTCTGGCAAAGGGCCTTCCAGAATTTAGCGGTAAATTGAGGCCCTTGATCAGACAGGATGTCTTTAGGCAGGCCATGAAGCCGGAAGATGTGCTGGACGAATAGCTGAGCCAACTGTGGTGTGGACGACAGCCCTGGCAAAGGCACAAAATGTGCCATCTTGCTAAAACGGTTGACAACCACCCATATTACAGTGTTGCCATTGGAGGGTGGCAGATCCACCACAAAGTCCGTTGCCACATGGGTCCACGGTTACGCAGGGGCAGGCAATAGTTGAAGTAACCCTGGGGTTGAACCGGAGATCTTCTTGTGGCGAGCACAGGTCTGACAGGACTCCATGTATGCCCAGACATCCTTATTCACCTTGGGCCACCAGTATGATTGGTTCATTTCTAGTAAGTTTGTTACATAAATAGAGGCGCCATGTTTAAATGTCTTTAGACAGACCCGACCACAGAGATGATTTTGTCCAATATTAGTAAGTAATATAAATATTTAAGATGTTAATACGATTTAAGTGTAATTTCATAATCCTGAAGGGGTAATTTGAATGTTTTAGAGCTCGCCCTGATGCTGGTTCCGAAACGTTGCCAACGTCGGCGGCTTTTGCAAAGACATTGAAGTAACTGCGGCTAGGGATGTGAATCGTTTTAGGACGATTAAAATTATCGTCCGATAATTTTAATATCGTCTTAAACCGTTATGGAACACAATACAATACAGATTCTAACGATTTATCGTTATAAATCGTTAGAATCGTGAGCCGGCACACTAAAACCCCCTAAAACCCACCCCCGACCCTTTAAATTAAATCCCCCACCCTCCCGAACCCCCCCCCAAATAACTTAAATAACCTGCAGGTCCAGCGGCGGTCCGGAACGGCAGCGGTCCGGAACGGGCTCCTGCTCCTGAATCTTGTCGTCTTCAGCCGGCGCCATTTTCCAAAATGGCGCCGAAAAATGGCGGCGGCCATAGACGAAAAAGATTGGACGGCAGGAGGTCCTTCCGGACCCCCGCTGGACTTTTGGCAAGTCTCGTGGGGGTCAGGAGGCCCCCCACAAGCTGGCCAAAAGTTCCTGGAGGTCCAGCGGGGGTCAGGGAGCGATTTCCCGCCGCGAATCGTTTTCGTACGGAAAATGGCGCCGGCAGGAGATCGACTGCAGGAGGTCGTTCAGTGAGGGTTCCGGCGCCTCGCTGAACGACCTCCTGCAGTCGATCTCCTGCCGGCGCCATTTTCCGTACGAAAACGATTCGCGGCGGGAAATCGCTCCCTGACCCCCGCTGGACCTCCAGGAACTTTTGGCCAGCTTGTGGGGGGCCTCCTGACCCCCACGAGACTTGCCAAAAGTCCAGCGGGGGTCCGGAAGGACCTCCTGCCGTCCAATCTTTTTCGTCTATGGCCGCCGCCATTTTTCGGCGCCATTTTGGAAAATGGCGCCGGCTGAAGACGACAAGATTCAGGAGCAGGAGCCCGTTCCGGACCGCTGCCGTTCCGGACCGCCGCTGGACCCGCAGGTTATTTAAGTTATTTGGGTGGGGGATTTAATTTAAAGGGTCGGGGGTGGGTTTTAGGGGGTTTTAATGTGCCGGTTTTTCGATTTTTCGATTTTTCGATTTTTAACGATTTTTCACGATTTTTCACGATATTTTACCCCCCCAAACGGCAACAATACGATTCCCTCCCCCTCCCAGCCGAAATCGATCGTTAAGACGATCGAGGACACGATTCACATCCCTAACTGCGGCAGCTTCAGTCGAGGACGTAAAGCGAACCGCATAGCCATAAGATTCCTGGGCTACAAAAAATTTAAGATAAGTCATTGTCAGGACAAGAATGGTTGTTTGCCATCGTTTAACAGGTTCTCTGTTGTAACTTCTGTCGGGTGGCACCATTATAAAACTAATGCAGTTTATGGAAGTTACATTACCGGAAGCCAGCCGGGCTCTGTGTTCAAATCTACAAAATTGAACTGTTGCTTACCAGAAGTGTTCCATATAATCGAAATGAACTGTTGCTTACCAGAAGTGTTTCATACAATCGAAGCCAGTCGGGCTCTGTGTTTAAATCTATAAAATTGAACTGCTGCTTACCAGAAGTGTTTCAAATAATCGAATTGAACTGTTGCTTACCAGAAGTGTTTCATATAATTGAACGGTTGTTCGCTGGAAGTGCTTGTGATACAGAGCTTAAACCAACATATTTAAGAACTAGTAATGGTGTTTTTCATTTCTTGAGATCGAGTCAATATACTTGAGATAAATTAATAACAATATAATCTTGGTATACCATCTAGCTTTTTCACATTAGTATAATCAAGAATTTTTGATTCGTTGTTGAAACATACTGTATGTTCAAAATCAAGATAGTTTGTTAATTGACAAAATTTATAGTATTGAAACCTTCGATGTAAAATGATTTTCTAGTGAGCAATAATTTTAAGAATAAATTAAAAATAGGATAGGTTGATAGACCTGTGATTGTACCAACACGGCTTATAAGGATGCATTTCTGTTCATGAACAGAATCATTGGGCCGGTGCTGAGGTCTATCCCTGCCTGATAAAAATTGTTCATATATTTTAAAAAAAAAATTTCATTAAAAATATTTTATAGTTGAATAAAAATCAAAAAATTGTATTACAAACAGCAACATTTACAATTTAGATTTATTAGGGTGCTGAACACAATTCTTAACTAGTTAATTTTCTGATGTCTGTTGTATAATAGTTGAAGTAACCCTGGGGTTGAACCGGAGATCTTCTTGTGGCGAGCACAGGTCTGACAGGACTCCATGTATGCCCACACATCCTTATTCACCTTGGGCCACCAGTAGTACTGGCGCAGGTGCTGCAACGTGCGGGATTGCAGTGGGTGGCCGCTTCACTGGTCAAATGCAAGAATATTTTCAGACTAATCAGATGGACGGTATGTCCCCTTCAATTGTTTGGGAGTGCTCGAAAGCTGTGGCAAAGGGGTTATGTATAGCACGAGCAGACTACTGTAACAAAGAGCGTGAACTCAAATGCACATCCTTAGTGGCAGAACTGGCTACACTGATGCAGCAACACATTGCATCCAGTTCTATGGTCACCTATCACAGTTTGCTAAAGGTGAAGGATGAAATCAGAGCACTTGATGATGTGGTTATTAGCCATCACCTGACCCTGCTCAAGCAACAAATTTTTGAGGGAGGAAATAAGGCGGGATGGTATCTTGCTCAAATATTGAAGTTAGCAAGAGCCCAAACAATAGTGACTAAAATTAATAATAGCCAGGGGACACTGGAAACCGTATCTGAAAATATTTGTAAATCTTTTACAGACTTTTACGCCACACTCTATGCTCGAGATGACGCCATTACTGACTCAGACATAGATAAGTACCTGGATTAAGTGACTATACCAGCTCTCTTGCAGGACCAACAGGAGTTCTTAGATAGACCCTTTGAGATGTCAGAAGTTATGGAGGCTGTAAAAAACTTAAAATTAGGAAAAGCCCCGGGACTCGATGGGTTTACTAGCGCTTACTATCGTACCTTCGCCTCCACCTTAGTAGGCCCACTCACATCCATGTTTAACTCATTCTGAGGTCAGGACTTCATTTCCAAAAATGCGAATTCAGCGGGCATCTCTGTTATATCTAAACCAGGCTGTGACCCCATAAAATGTGGATCATACAGACCCATTTCGTTAATAAATTTGGACCTAAACATTTTAGCACGAGTTCTGGCTGCACGTTTGCATGGAGTCCTACCCTGTCTGGTACGTTCTGACCAGGTGGGTTTTGTGCCTAGGCGATTAGCCGCTGATAACGTGCGCAGAATAGTTGATATAGTTGACCTGGTTCATCGAGCTCATACACCAGCCGTATTCTTATCATTGGATGCTGAAAAAGCATTTGTCTTAGTTCATTGGTCTTTCCTTTTTCACACATTACAATGCATGGCATTTGGAACTCATTATATTAACTGGATTAGGAAGCTTTATGAACATCCCCAAGCCCGAGTAAAGGTAAATGGTGGCTATGGGGATTCATTCCCTATTGGACGAGGCAATAGACAAGGCAGCCCACTGTACCACTTCTTTTTGCCTTATTTTTGGAGCCATTTACAACCCGAGTTAGGACCTCTAGCACAATTGCGGGTGTCAAACAGGGACCTCATCATTTTAAGATATCATTATTTGCTGATGATATCATGTTTACTTTAACTGACCCTTCCTCTTCACTTCAGGGAGTTATGTCCGAATTAGCTGCTTTCACATCAGTTTCGGGTCTTAAGCTGAATTATGACAAATCAGAAAAACTTAATCTTACTCTCTCCCAACCTGAAGTGCTTTCCTTCACTCAGCAATATACTTTTAAATGGGTGACAAAAGCATTAAAATATCTAGGGGTCCGCATCGGGATACATACTAATCAGCTATATCCACTGAATTATATTTCTCTTATACAATCCATAATAACAGACGTATCTAGTTGGAATCAAGGTATACACTCCTGGCTGGGCCGTATATCCATAGTCAAAATGAACGTTCTACCCAGATTGTTGTATTTTTTTCACTACCATTCCCATTTTCCTTCTATCCCTCCTCCTTAAGAAATGGCAGCGACTGATATGTGGATTCATTTGGTGTAAAAGACCACACCACGTACCCAGACACATATTGTACCTACCGAAAAATATGGCCTCACCTGATACTTCTGTGCGGTGCAGCTACGTGCTTTAGTAGTACTTCACAGGACAAATAGTGCTCCTAGATGGGTTTTGTTGGAACAGGCATTAGTGGGTGACATGCCACTTTCTGCATTACCCTGGCAACATGTCCACATGGGACCCAATTTCTCACACACACTATGCCCTTGACACTACCTTAAAAGTATGGCTACAATGGAAAACCATACTAGTGGGAAAGGAATAAAATACCCTACTGACCCATCTTCCTTGACTTCCGGGCTGTGCTCCTCCCCCCTAGGTGACACGGCCGACATCATCGTGGGTCGCCGAGGATAAAAGTGCACCAGGGACCTGGAGGGAGCCGTGCCTACCTGCCTCCAGAACCAATTGAGGCTATCTCTCACTAATATTCTCAATTTTTTGTCTCCCAAGTTTTCTTTTTCTCTCCCTACAGGTTTCTCACTGTGCTGCCGAACCTTCCTGGACTCCCAGGCTGTGCTCCTCCCCCCTTGCTGACGCGGCCAATGTCATCACGGGTCACCGAGGATAAAAGTATGCCAGGGACCTGGAGGGCGCCGTACCTACCTGCCTCCGGAACCAAGGCATAATAAGCCACTATATATAAGTTCTACTCAATTGATTCCTAACTATTTACTATGTATTATCTCTGTCTCTGTGTTCCACTGTGTTTCACTGCTAAACTGTTCCTACGCATGTAATAATGTTACCATGCATTAATGTTTTAATGTTTCTATGTTCTTAATGTTACAATGTAAAAATAGCTCCTCCCCCCTCGGTGACACAGCCAACGTCATCGAGGGTCGCCAAGGATAAAAGTGCACCAGGTACCTGGAGGGCGCCATGCCTACCTGCCTCCGGAACCAGTTGAGGCTATCTCTCACTAATTTTCTCCCTTTTTTGTCTCCCAGGTTTTCTTTTTCTCTCCCTACAGGTTTCTCACAGTGCTGCTGAGCCTTCTTGGACTTCTGGGCTGTGCTCCTCCCCCCTCGGTGAAGCAGCTGACGTCATTGAGGGTCGCCGAGGATAAAAGCACGCCAGGGACCCGGTAGGCGCCATGTGTCGGCAGCGCACACCGAAGGGGTGCACCAAAAGGACATGCCCCTTTGTACGCCCCTTCGTACTGCCCCTCGTACACCCTGAGAGAATACAAATGGACAAAACACACCTTTTACCCAACAACAGGACCATACCAACGATCACAAGCTCCACATTCACCATCCAAGTATGTACAGGAAAGGGTAAGTATGTAAACAATGCAAAGAAACAACAACACAAATACCATCACAGCAATAAAAAAAAATAATGATACGACCACAAATAACCTAATTCCAGTAAAACGTACCAACAGGACCAAATTAAACAGCCTACTAATGATCTCTTTTCTTCTAGTCAATGCACAATCAGTGACAAAAAAATGTCCCATCATCACGGACCTGCTATATGACACAAAACCTAATTTTATAGCAATAACAGAATCATGGCTAAAAAACTCAGATATAGTTCTAAAGAATCAGCTAGACAGCTACCAAACAAAAACTATGAGGTCTTCTCGATCCTGAGAATAAATGAGAGGAGGTGGATTATTATTAATTATTGAAAAAATATTTAAAACTAAATTACTCTCAATCACATGCCAATGAATCATGAAATTGCCCTTTTTGACACTAGCCATTTTCAAATCTGCCTTGTCTACTACCCACCCAGTCTCCTCAAACTAAATATCTCTCCACTAATAGAATTTTTCACAAATCTAAACCCCTCTAAATCCACCATAATATTAGGCGACTTTAATCTACACATGGATGCTCACCCCTATCTAATACCTGCCAAACACTAATTGGCATAATGACTGCATTAGGTTTCAAACTGATCACAGATAAACCAACACACAAAGCCGGCCACTCATTAGATCTAACCTTCATTAACAGTTGCCTCCTGGAAAACATAAAAACCGAATGCACACAAATCCCATGGTCAGACCACTTCCTCATTAACTCTCAGATCAAGCACACAGGACCAATAAAAAAAAACAAAACATGGAACCAGCTGAATTCTCATATCGCCCCCCTTTCAACACAGATATTCTTAAAGACAAATTAAATGAAGAATTAACACACATCAATTACACAAATAGCCACAACGCAACAACCGACTGGTTAAACAGAACCACTACTTTATCTAATGAATTAAACCCTCTAAAAAGGGCCAGCATTAAAGAACCAAAATTAAATAATCCATGGTATAGTGAACAAATCAAAGAAGTAAAATGAATCATTAGAAAGAAAGAAAAATAATGGAAAAATAAAAGGATAACTGAGAATTTAACAAAGTACAGAAAATAGCTAGCATACTACAAAAAAACAATGTTAGACACCAAAAAGAAATAATACAGTTCAAAAATAGAAAAATTTGCAAATAATGCCAGAACCCTATTTAACATAGTAAAGAAACTAACAAGTGACAATACAAACAATCACTTAAACCTACAAGAGAACCAATGCAATGATATAGCCCAATTCTTTAAAGACAAAATTGAGAATCTAAGAAAAAAAAATTCCCAACACTACAAAACAAGAGATTAAGATGCTCACTAGAGATGTCAGTATCTGGTCAGAATTTGAGGAGGTATCACATTTTGAAGTCAGGAAAATGATTAATCAATTGAAGCCTGCTATCCATGTAATCGACACCATACCCATTACAGAATTTATAAAACTAGCAAACACAATAACCCAACATTAACTAAAATCATCAACCTCTCACTAGATGAATGAGTAATGCCGGATATCTTGAAAGGAGCAATAATCAAACCAATTATTAAGAAAAAGAACCTCGACCCCCTAAATCTTAGCAACTATAGACCAGTCTCCAACTTACCCCTAATAGCCAAGATAATCGAAAAAACAGTACAAAAACAACTGTCAAACCACCTTGAAAGTAACAACATATTATACCCAGCACAACATGGATTCCGTAAACACTACAGTACAGAAACCTTGATATTAGCTCTATCAGATAATATCTTAAGAGGCTTCGATACGGGAACAAACTACATTCTGGTTCTATTAGATCTCTCCATAGCATTTGACACTGTAAATCACAGAATACTAATCAATAGACTGAAAGAAATAGGGCTCACTAATAAACAATAAAATGGTTTGAGTCATACTTAAACAATAAATGATTCCAGGTACAAATGAAAAACACACCTTCAGACAAAGTCACACTGCTAACCGGGGTCCCACAGGGATCAGCCCTGTCTGCAACACTCTTTAACATTTATCTCCTCCCAGTATGTCACCTACTAGCAGGTCTTGGAATCATACATTACATATACGCAGATGATATACAACTACTGTTACCCATTGTAAACACCATTGAAGAAACAATGAAACTAGCCAATATGTATCTTGAAATAATCAAACAGCTCCTAAACCAGATGGAACTGGTAATAAACATAGACAACACTGAATTCTTACACCTTGAACGTAAAAACATGCATCATATACAACCAACATTCACAATCAAAAAGATTCAAGCCATTGAGTTAACAATAAAAATACAGAATCTAGGAGTAATAATTGACCCTGAGCTAAACATGAAACAACACATCTCACAGAAAATAAAAGAAGGATATGCGAAACTAATGATCATGAGAAGACTAAAATCTCTACAAACGCTAAACAATTTTCGCACAGTTCTACAGGCAATGATATTTGCAAGCATAGATTATTGTAACTCTCTGCTATTAGGACTACCTCAATCTACAATTCGGCCACTGCAAATATTGCAAAATTCCGCTGATAGAATTTTGACTGGCAAAAAATAGAGTGACCACATTACAGGAACACTTGCCGAACTACACTGGTTTCCAATTGAACAAAGAATACAATATAAGGCACTATGTATAATCCATAAACTAATCCATAATGAAAAAGCAGACTGGCTTAACACTGCACTGTGTGTACATGTCCCGCAAAGAAACCCGAGATCTACGAATAAGGCTCTACTAACTGTCCCCTCTGTCAAATCAGCACGACTCATGCCAGTAAGGGAAAGAGCACTGTCACTGGCTGGTCCCGTACCATGGAACACCATGCCACTCGAAATAAGGCTGCAGAGAAATTTGAAAATATTCAAAACTAATCTGAAAACCTGGCTCTTTAAACAAGCTTTTTATAAAGATAAAGAGAAGGAGAAATTCAGTTGATGGATAAGGACGCACCAAGCTAGAAGTTGTTATTTTTAACCTACAAATGCATATTTATGTTAATTTCAAACTGCCTAATATGTTCCTAACAAACAGGCTTAACTTACACACTTAGGGGCGGATTTTAAAAGGCCCGCGTGCGTAAATCCTTCCGGATTTAAGTGCGCAGGGCCCTCATGCGCCGGTGCGCCTATTTTGCATAGGCCGCCGGCGCGCGTAAAGCCCCGGGACGCGTGTAAGTCCCGGGGCTTTCGAAAAGGGGCGGGAGGGGGCGTCTCCGGGGGCGTTCCCAAAATGACGCGGTGTTTCGGGGGCATGACGCAGCATTTCGGGGGCGGGCCCGGGGGCATGGCGCCGGCCTGGGGGCATGGTCAAGGCCTCCAGACCAGCCCCCGGGACTGGAGGACAGAGCGGGGCTGCTGGCCGGAGCGCGCAAAGTTACGCCTGCTTTCAGCAGGCGTAACTTTGCCGACAAAGGTAAGGGGGGGTTTAGTTAGGGCTGGGGGAGTGGGTTAGCTAGGGGAAGGGAGGGGAAGGTGGGGGGAGGCCTCGGAGGGAACGGAGGGAACGGAGGCAGGTTGCGCGGCTCGGCGCGTGCAGGCTGCCAATTTTGCGCAGCCTTGCGCGCGCCGAACCCGGATTTAATAAGATACGTGCGGCTACGCGTGTATCTTATAAAATCCAGCGTACTTTTGTTCGCGCCTGCTGCGTGAACAAAAGTACGCGCTCGCGTAACTTTTGAAGATCTACCTCTTAGTTTATTATTTTAAATTGTTACCGTACTATTATGGCACATGATTAATTTGTAATCTATACTACCCATATTTTTCATTATAGTGCCTTTCTGTAAACCGTTGTGATGGTTATCTAACAACGACGGTATAGAAGAGTTTTAAAATTAAATAATAAATAAATTCACTATTTCCGAGTTCCACAAACTCGAAGGCCACTTTGAGTTGGAAGACTGTAGGTATTACATGACTGGAACATATTCAGCTTCAGGACTCTATCATGTCCTATGAGGAACTTTGTTCACATTATATTGGTAGGGGCAGTCTTTTTGTTATACGCAAAGGTGTACCACTTCCTCGAACAGTCCACTAGAGCTGGCACATTGCGACTTACTGGTTCTTTATTTGAGACCTATTGCTCAACAGTATCTCCCATGTGAGGTTTAATATCCAAAATCTATGCTCTTCTCAACAGAAAATGAGATGGCCCGATCTGACAACAGACTGTGTGGGCTACTGACTTTGCACATGACCTTGATGATAATGACTGGGACTCAATATTTCTAACTCTCATAAATGCTCTATCTGAACCAGTCTGCAGGAAAACTGTTATACGATATTATATAGGTGGAATTATGTGCCTGCTGTACTCCACAGATTCTCTTCTTCCCTATCTGAGTGCTGTTGGAGGGATTGTGGGGCAGTGGGCACATATTATCATGAATGGTGGCAGTGTCCAAAACTATCACAATTCTGGACTCCAATCATTGCATGGCTATCATTGCATGGCTTCTACGAAAATTAAAAAGTCATGGGATAGGAGGCGATGTCCTTTCGTGGATTACAAACTGGTTAAAAGACAGAAAACAAAGAGTAGGATTAAATGGTCAATTTTCTCAGTGGAAAAGGGTAAACAGTGGAGTGCCTCAGGGATCTGTACTTGGACCGGAACTTTTCAATATATATATAAATGATCTGGAAAGGAATACGACGAGTGAGGTTATCAAATTTGCAGATGATACAAAATTATTTAGAGTAGTTAAATCACAAGCGGATTGTGATACATTACAGGAGGACCTGGCAAGACTGGAAGATTGGGCATCCAAATGGCAAATGAAATTTAATGTGGACAAGTGCATGGTGTTGCATAAAGGGAAAAATAACCCTTGCTGTAGTTACACGATGTTAGGTTCCATATTAGAAGCTACCACCCAGGAAAAAGATCTAGGCATCATAGTGGATAATATTTAAAATTGTCAGCTCAGTGTGCTGCAGCAGTCAAAAAGCAAACAGAATGTTAGGAATTATTAGGAAGGAAATGGTTAATAAAACGGAAAATGTCATAATGCCTCTATATCGCTCCATGGTGAGACCACACCTTGGATACTGTGTACAATTCTGGTCACTGCATCTCAAAAAAGATATAGTTGCGATGGAGAAGGTACAGAGAAGGGCAACCAAAATGATAAATGGGTTGGAACAGCTCCCCTACGAGGAAAGGCTGAAGAGGTTAGGGCTGTTCAGCTTGGAGAAGAGATGGCTGAGGGGGGATATGATAGAGGTCTTTAAGATCATGAGAGGTCTTGAACGAGTAGATGTGAATTGGTTATTTACACTTTCGATTAATAGAAGGACTAGGGGGCATTCCATGAAGTTAGCAAGTAGCACATTTAAGACTAATCAGAGAAAATTATTTTTCACTCAACGCACAATAAAGCTCTGGAATTTGTTGTGAGAGGATGTGGTTAGTACAGTTAGTGTAGCTGGGTTCAAAAAAGGTTTGGATAAGTTCTTGGAGGAGAAGTCCATTAACGGCTATTAATCAAGATTACTTAGGGAATAGCCACTGCTATTATTTGCATCACTAGCATGGGATCTTCTTAGTGTTTGGGTAATTGCCAGGTTCTTGTGGCCTGGTTTGGCCTCTGTTGGAAACAGGATGCTGGGCTTGATGGACCCTTGGTCTGACCCAGCATGGCAATTTCTTATGTTCTTATGTTCTTATGTTCTTATCCCAAGTTCTCCAATAAAGAGGCACAACGATTTGTACAGCAAGTTTTTATTGTGGCTTGTGCTGAACTTGCATCCCACTGGAAAAAAAGATTACATACCCAGCCTTGCTAAAATCCACCATAGACTACATACTTATTATCAACTGGGATGCCTCACAGCGGTACACCATGATCGTTCAGGACCCTTTCAAAAAATTTGGGCTCCATACACGCAATGGTTGGATGAGCAAATGCTAGTTAGCTAGCTGGATTTCTTGTACCCCTCCCCTTGTACCGGATGTGGCCAATTATCCTGAACCTTTCAGGAAGTCATTACAGTACACCTTTACC
Organism: Rhinatrema bivittatum; assembly: GCF_901001135.1. Taxonomy (NCBI): domain Eukaryota; kingdom Metazoa; phylum Chordata; class Amphibia; order Gymnophiona; family Rhinatrematidae; genus Rhinatrema; species Rhinatrema bivittatum. The sequence continues at coordinate 43,650,103 of NC_042630.1, read as the reverse complement.
CCTCGAGCACATATGTAGCTCCGATGCACATACTCTCTGTATTCTCCTTTCATAATCATTTTATTTTATTTTATCGTACATTCCATTCTCCGTGTCCTCTGTTTTATGATAGCAGTTTTCAGTTGCTGGGTTAGGGCGGGAAGGGAATGAGGGAATCTATTCTCTGTTTAAAAGCATGGCAAATGTGTTTTTTTATTACTATGTTTTACCACACTCAATCTTAATTGATCATATGTATTACAATGTTACCTGTTCAGCAATTCCTTTTGTTATTGGCGTATTGTTCTGTAACCAATTTCATATTTGCTATAATAAAAATGCTTAAGCAAAAAAAATGTGTTTTACATGCATGGGCCATTAAAAATCGGGCCGTATATTACTATATGCCACATTACAAACATCCTGTTATTTTGGTATTTGAGCAAAAACAGAAACAGGTGAAACCCCAACTCAAAAAAGGTTTCACAAAAATGGTTAAAAAGGGCAAATGAAGCCTGAAGTTGTCCAAATCTTTCAATTTTATGTATCTTAAGTATCTTAAGGATCTCTCAGATGCATCATCAGATGATCAGGTTTAAGCATAAGTTGCACGGTCCCAAGACACGGACCGTGTTTTGTTGGAAACTGCATTGGGAGGGACCACACCTCTAAATTAGAAACAAACACGATGTTACATCATTGAAAAGGACAACAACAAGGCAGAGCACAGGCAAGGATAATATTAAATAATAGCTTAATGGAGGTCTATAGGAATAGGTAAATATGTTTTAATCTCGTTACATTCCAGAATATAAAACAGGAACTCAATGAGTAGAGACATTAAAATATGGAATACATAAAGAACTGTGTTCACTGTGATTCCAAGAAGTTACATACATAAGTATTTAAGTCTACAAAGCATACTGCATAATATGTGTTCGTTTTTACTGCTGGATGATACATCAAAATGAAAATGGTACAGAACATAGTTTAATTACCTATGTATTGTGATAAAACAGTGCCAAAAAAGAGGGAATATGACAATAACTGTCAGTCAAGAAAACACCACCCTAGAGACCACATCCATAGAGCACACCAATCATGTGAGGGGGACTGTCAGTATGGACACGCCCACTGAAAGATGGATATGCAGACAGGAGGAATCCTGTCAAGCCCAGTATCATCAAAGACCAAAAGAGGGTTTCTGATAGTGTATGTTAGAAATGGATTACGTTTTCTTATGGAAAAGAGATGAATGCATTTAAAAGAATGTAGACCAATCGATATAAAGATTTAATCCATGAGAGGACACCATATTGAGCTATGCTTAAACCTGATCATCTGATGATGCACCTGAGAGATCCTTAAAATACTTATGATAAATAAAATTTAAAGATTTGCCCTTCTTTGCTGATTTTGGTATATGAACCAAGGCTAACATCATAGAATGTAAACTTAAATTTGGAACGTAACTCCTAATTCTTTCCTGTAAATACTGGGCACTCAACTCATGTAACCTCTTATACATCAATGTCATTAGTTTAAAATGTACCCTTCTTTCAAATGGAAAGCAATGCAAGCAGGTTGACAAAGGTATTACATGCACCCATCTTTGAGAAGCATAAATTACATGGGCAGCCATATTCTGTACCATTTCTAGACTCTGTATACTCTTTTAGGGGAGACCCACCAATATAATATTACAATAATCATACAAGGACAAATCAATACCTGAACCACTAATCTAAAAACTGAAGTTTCCAAATACAGATGCAACCTTCTCAGCGGCCTGAGCCTGGTTTATTGTTTACATCTTATGAGATCAGTGTCTAGTACTTAGAAGAGAACAATAGCACAAGAAGTATCATTCAGGGTCAAATCAAGGAACCATCAAGACAGTCATCCTGTCTCTGATAGTGACCACTCCGGATGTTTAGGAAATACCCAGCAGAACCCAAATATTAGATCCAATGCTTTTTGCACATTAATGGGATAATTGGTGGTTTTTCCTAGGTCTACTTGGCTAATAATTGTTCATGGACTTTTTTTTCCTGGAATTTTTTAAAATCAGCTATGCTAAATGCATTGATTTAATCCTTCAGGAACACATTACATAATTTATTTGTGTTTTGATTTAAAAAAATCATCCAATTTGTTTTAAATCTTATATCTGCTAATTCTTGGCATATCCATTAATCCTTGTGCTATCACAAACAATAAATTGCCATTCCCTTTAATGCTTGACCTAATCTCTATCAATAAAATTAATGTATGCTCTACTAGCATTAATTGCTTTTGCCAAAAACATATTCTCTCTTTGTGAACAGTACAGCTAAATTTAATCCAATTATGCATCTTTAAACACAAAAAAATTAAAACAATCAAGTTTGAATTGACTTACGGTATACAGTATGGTGCAGTTACTTTTCCCTCAAAGAACTACAGCTTTTGAGTCAGACAGTTAATAAAGAGTGTCAAAGCATCTGGGACTTGATTGTGGTGATGAGGGACCTCCCAGATACTAGAACTGAAAACAAATAAGCAAGTAAACTGAGTTATAATTATGTCTTATTTTGTTTTTCTTGTTCATGAGAATATTTAGTTTTAAAGACTTTGACTGGAAGTTGTGTTGACCTTGGGTGATATGGTAATGTTGAAGTAGTATAAATGTCCATCTCTACATCCTGGCACTGCTAGGGAGTAGGGATGCAGAGAGGAAACACTGTACTACCTTCAGGCAGCACTGGATACAGAGCAGGCCCAATGCTCTTCCCCCATACTTCCAGCAGCTCATTGAGTAGGGGTGGAATTGGCCACACAGCAGGATTGGTGCACTTCCCATGGTGTACTGGGCCTCATGTAAAATGGATTTCAAGTTTGGCTTTCAGTTGCCTGGCTTACTGTCCATGGTACCATGAGCCACGTGACTGCTGCACCTAACTTCTTAGATGCAAATGAAATCTCATGCTGAACGCTCCATCTCCAGTCTCTGATGCCTTCTGAAGAGAGGAAAGAAGCAGGCATACTTCTCTTACTACTTCTTGTGGCCTGATTGAGCCATTTAAAGGTAGCTGGAGCAGGAGATGAGAGAGAAGATCAGTATGGGAGCTAGAAGAGGCAACTCTATGGCTGTTGAAACATTGAAACGTTATGAGAGAAAAAGACCATACAGACTATCTAGTCTTCTCATCCACACCAACTATTCAGTTGTACAATCTCTACCATGCCCTCAGTGATCCTCTGTGTTTATCCCATACTTTACTGAATTCATATAAGACCATATTTTCAAACCCAGGTGCACAATAATCCTGGGGTTTACATGCGTGGCTGGGCCTTATACGCTGGGCCAATTTTCAAACAGGCCCAGCCACGCATGTAAACTCTGGGACACTTGTAAGTGTCGGGGGCCTTAAAAGGGGGCGGTCCAAGGACCGGGGTGGGGCTAGAGGTTCCCGGTACAGCGGCTATTTGCCGTTGTGCCAGGGGAAAACACAACTTGCTCCTGCTCTTTTGCAGTAGCAAAACGTAAATTAAAAAAATGGGGGGGGGGGGGGGGGGGGGGGTCCTAGGATAGGGATAGGGGGAGAGTAGGATAGGGGAAGGTGAAGGGTGGTTAAGGTAGGGGGTTGTGAAGTTCACTCCAGTCCACTCTTTAATTAGAGCGGAATGGGAGAGAACTAGAGAAGGCCCCGATACGTCTCCATGCGAAAGTTGCCGATTTCGACCCCCCCCCCCCCACGCACATTGCCTCTGATTTTATAACATGCATGCACCAGCGCACACATGTTATATAATCGCGCATCTATGTGTGCCTCCTTTCCTTTAAAAGAGGTCTGATTCTTGTGCATTGGAAACCTTTAAGATATTTAAATGTCTATATCATATCTTCTCTATTTAGCCTTTCCTCTAAGGTATACATATTGAAATCCTTAAGGATTAAGACCACTTGTCATTTTAGTAGCCACCCTCTGGTTTGACACCAACCATTTTATATCCTTTTGAATTTGTGGTTTCTAGAACAATAAACAGTATTTTTAATGAGGTCCACCGGGGACCTATACAGGTGAAATTTCACCTCCCTTTATGTGCTAACAATTTCTCTCCCTGTGCAGCCAAACATATTTCTAGATTTTGCTGTTGTCTCATCCACTTTAAGATCATCAGATATGATCACCCTCATATCCTACTATTTCATGATTCAGATAATTTCAGCTCCTCTACTGTAATTCTCACTTTGGTTTTGCAGACTAAATGCATAATTCTGAATTTTTACATTAAATCTTAGCTTCCAGACCCTAAAAATTCTTCATACTTCACTATACTTCACCTGGACTAGATGGTATACACCCCAGAGTTCTGAAGGAACTAAAAAATGAAATTTCAGACCTATTAGTAAAAATTTGTAACCTATCATTAAAATCATCCATTGTACCTGAAGACTGGAGGATAGCAAATGTAACCCCAATATTTAAAAAGGGCTCCAGGGGCGATCCGGGAAACTACAGACCGGTTAGCCTGACTTCAGTGCCAGGAAAAATAATGGAAAGTGTTCTAAACATCAAAATCACAGAACATATAGAAAGACATGGTTTAATGGAACAAAGTCAGCATGGCTTTACCCAGGGCAAGTCTTGCCTCACAAATCTGCTTCACTTTTTTGAAGGAGTTAATAAACATGTGAATAAAGGTGAACCGGTAGATGTAGTATACTTGGATTTTCAGAAGGCATTTTACAAAGTTCCTCAGGAGAGGCTTCTAGGAAAAGTAAAAAGTCATGGGATAGGTGGCGATGTCCTTTTGTGGATTGCAAACTGGCTAAATTTATTTATTTATTTATTTTTGGTTTTTATATACCGGAAGTTCCTGTATACAATACATATCACTCCGGTTCACATTTAACAGAGATAACTATCGCCGGGGAGGCGGTTTACATGGAACATATCGAAATAATGAACGGATAATATATAATAAAGTACAATCTATTGGGAAAAACAACTAAGATCAATTTAGAACAACTAAGATCAACTTAGAACACAACTTGGAAACATATAACTGCAGTAATATAAACATTAGATTATTGCTGTAAGGCAAGGATGTTTGTTGTTGTTCTTCTTGCTTTTAGCTCTCTGGGAAAGCTTGACGGAAGAGCCAAGTCTTGAGTTTCACTTTAAAAGTAGTATGGCACGGCTCAAGGCGGAGGTCCAGTGGTAGGGAGTTCCAGAGAGACGGGCCCGCTGTAGATAGAGCACGTTTCCTCAGGGTAGATTTTGCAGGTTGGGTGATCATTCTGTTCTGGTATGCCCTTCTGGTTGGTTTTTTAGAGGAGTGTAGTTGAAGCTGGAAGGTTAAGTTGAGTGGAGAGATGTTATGTAGGGCCTTATGAATCATCATGCAGGTTTTGAACTGAATCCTGTATTTGATGGGCAGCCAATGGAGATGCTGGAGGATCAGGGTGATATGGTCCCTTTTTTTGGCGTTTGTAAGTATCCTTGCAGTGGCATTCAGTACCATCTGGAGTGGTTTGGTGGTGTATGCGGGAAGGCCCTGCAGAAGTGAATTGCAGTAATCTAGTTTAGGGAGAATGATGGCTTGGAGTACTGTGCGGAAATCCCTATAGAGTAGAAGGGGCTTTAGTTTCTTTAGCACTTGTAATTTAAAGTAGCATTCTTTTGTAGTGTTATTTATGAATTTATAAATGACAGGAAACAGAGAGTAGGATTAAATGGACAATTTTCTCAGTGGAAGGGAGTGGTCAGTGGAGTGCCTCAGGGATCTGTATTGGGACTCTTACTTTTCAATATATTTATAAATGATCTGGAAAGAAATACGACGAGTGAGATAATCAAATTTGCAGATGACACAAAATTGTTCAGAGTAGTTAAATCACAAGCAGATTGTGATAAATTGCAGGAAGACCTTGTGAGACTGGAAAATTGGGCATCCAGATAGCAGATGAAATTTAATGTGGATATGTGCAAAGTGATGCATATAGGGAAAAATAACCCATGCTATAATTACACAATGTTGGGTTCCATATTAGGTGCTACAACCCAAGAAAGAGATCTAGGCGTCATAGTGGATAACACATTGAAATTGTTGGTTCAGTGTGCTGCGGCAGTCAAAAAAGCAAACAGAATGTTGGGAATTATTCGAAAGGGAATGGTGAACAAAATGGAAAATGTCATAATGCCTCTGTATCGCTCCATGGTGAGACCGCAACTTGAATACTGTGTAGAATTCTGGTCGCCGCATCTCAAAAAAGATATAATTGTGATGGAGAAGGTACAGAGAAGGGCTACCAAAATGATAAGGGGAATGGAACAGCTCCCCTATGAGGAAAGACTAAAGAGGTTAGGACTTTTCAGCTTGGAGAAGAGATGGCTGAGGGGGGACATGATAGAGGTGTTTAAAATCATGAGAGGTCTAGAACAGGTAGATGTGAATAGGTTATTTACTCTTTCGGATAATAGAAAGACTAGGGGGCACTCCATGAAGTTAGCATGGGGCACATTTAAAACTAATTGGAGAAAGTTCTTTTTTACTCAACGTACAATTAAACTCTGGAATTTGTTGCCAGAGGATGTGGTTAGTGCAGTTAGTATAGCTGTGTTTAAAAAAGGATTGGATAAGTTCTTGGAGGAAAAGTCCATTACCATTACCTAGAGATTAGCCACTGCCATTAGCAATGGTAACAGTTTTGGGGCACTTGCCAGGTTCTTATGACCTGGATTGGCCACTATTGGAAACAGGATGCTGGGCTTGAAGGACCCTTGGTCTGAACCAGTATGGCATATTCTTATGTTCTTATGTTCTTATGTTTTACATACCTTCTTGAATGTCTAATCTGTTGTAGATTTTGGTATCATCAGCAAAAGATAAACCTTTCCTCATGGTCTTCCACAATGTCATTCACAAAATTGTTGAAATGACCTGGCCCAAGGACTGATCCATGTAGCACACCACTAGTAACAACTCCCTTCTCAGAGTATAATTCATTTACCACTACCTTATATGCCTCCCATTCAATCATTTTCTAACCCAGTCAGTCACTTTAGGGCCATTAGCAATGTATTTATAATTCGCCTTTGTGGAACCGTGTTAGAGGCCTTACTGAAATCCAGTACACTATTTCTCTTTCTATCCCCTGAAAAAACTCTCTGGTTTCCCAATCTAAGAAATTGATAGATTCATCTGACGAGACTTAGCTATGGTGAAAGAATGCTGCCTCGGATCCTGCAGTCCATTGGATTCCAGAATCTTCATTATCCTCTCTTTTACCAGAAATTCCATAAATTTGCATTCATTTGGCAGGTCATCTGTCCTGCATATCCCAGCTTCCTCCTTCTACTTTTGTAAATATGAACTACATCCATCCATCTCTAGTCCTCTGGAGTTTTTCCCAACTAACAGGCCGATACAGTAAAGCGCGGCCGCAGTTACCCTGCTTCTAACCCGCTTTGTACCCACAATTTGGCCGCGTAAGCCCAACCCGCGATTCACTATCCCTTTTAACCCATCCTTACCGCTTCTTGAAATCAACGGGTAACCCTTTCCACCTGCGGCATGTACATGAGATGTAAACAATCGGATTAGCTATTCCCTCCGATACAGTAACGGGCGCCCCGATTATCACTTTTTTAACCTGCAGTTTTGCCGTGTGTTTAACCTGCTAATTTACCGCCTACCCTTACCCCTGTGTTACTGTGGAGCGTCAGGCAAGCCCCAGCAGAGACAGACTGAATTTCACAGGCAAACTTTCCTGTGAGGCCTCAGCAGCCTGGGGTGGATCGGGTGCTCACTATGCGAGGCAGCTTCCAGCAGCCCCCACCGGCAAAGGTGCATGAACGCACGCCATGACATGAGCACCCAGCTGGATGTCCGAGGTCACGGCGTGCACTCATGCACCTTCGCCGGCGAGGGCTGCTGGAAGCTGCCTCGCATGGGGAGCACCCGATCCGCCCCGGGCTGCTGAAGCCACTCTCACCGCCGGCTCCCCAGGGAGGAGGGGAGAGAGGACTGGGGCTGCTCCGGAGCTGTCAGCGTGCCCGCACGGGAGACCGGCACCCATGGACGCAGCCAGGGCAGGTGAGCGGGGGCTGGGGGAAAGTTTGCCTGATCCTGGCTCCTCTAAAGGTCTTGTCCCTGGAGGTGAGGGGGTCAGGCAGTGAAGCAATTGTTTGCACAGGACAACAAAACAAACTGCACCAGCCCTTCTCCTGTATCCACTTCCTGGTACCTGTATAGGATACTGTATAGGCGCTGTATAGCGATCTATACATTAAAATGGATTGCGCTTCATGGACGTGCTTTGGACGCGGCTTGCATTAGAGTGCCATTTAAATACTGTATCGAGCGGTATGTGATCCGGACTGTGCGTGCGGCAAATGAGGGTGCGCCCGGCACTACCGCACTCTTTCTTCCGCGTCCTTACTGTATCGGCCTGTAAAGAAGCATAGAAAAGGTCTGGCTGTGCCTTGAATGTTTCAAAGTTCCCTTAATACCCTCAGATGTATCACATCTTGCTGCATTGCCTTATGTAGGTAAAGTTTAGTTAGTTCCTTATGTTCCCACATTTCTGATTATCAGCTGAGTTTTACTTCACTTCCGATTTTATTTGTGTTTGTTTTATGTGGTCCTCGTTCTGGGCCATCTGCAGAAACCACCACACAGAAATTTTTTAAAAAATATTTTGATTTTTCCTCTTCAGCCTCTATAAATTCATCCCTTTTGCCTCTGGGTCTCTCAATGACATTTTTGTACTTTCTTTTATCACTCACATATTATCTAAAAAAGTCCCCCCCCCCCCCCCCTTATTATCATCTCTTTTAATCTTTGCATTCCTTTTCTTAGCTTTTCCAGTTATTTTTGTTTGACTTGCACTTTCTGCAATCGCTTATAGTTTATGGAAACTATTTTCATTACGTCTTTAGTAAATAATAATGACCTCTTTTTCCTCTTTCCTTATTTACTTTCCTAAAAAAATAAAAAAAACAGTTGCCCTTATAATATCTTCTTTAAGCTTTTCCCACTGTTCTTCTACTTCCCCTAGATCCCATTGATCTACTTCCCAATTTTAACAGTTAGGGGATTAATTTCCAACTTGCGCTAAGGCATTTTCACTTGCGAAAAATGTCTTAACGCATGCAAAAAGCACCAAATTGCATGGTGCGATGCTAACTTTTAAAAAGGGAGGGATATGGGGGCAGGAATTTTGTAAAGGTGGGCTGGCTTCATGAAGCCATATTGCTGAAAATAACTACACCTTTTTCATTGGTGTTAAGCCAATGAGAGAGAGAGAAAGAGAGAGAGAGAGAGACACTGAGACACTATCTATAAGGCCCTTCTAGTAGTTAGATATTTATATCTCAATAGGAGGCCCACCTAGTAACTCGAGGTGAGGTTTAGGAAGTAGTGAAGGGGTTAGGGGCCACATTGACATGCAGAGTGAAGTTTTGATGTCCTTTGGAGTGAGGAAACTCACACAACGATGAGATTTGGACAATGTTCTCCCAACCTAGCTTGATGTTACCCAGGTAGAGAGTCCATAGGTATGGTGTGTGCCGTATCGGTCTGAGCTGTATGCTGGTATTCTATATTTACTTTTTTCCTTTTTATTTCAGCATCTAATACTGAGCAAGTCCATCCACTGAGGCAGAGCGGTAAATCGAAACACAGCATGTGTAGGGACTGTAATTTGATGGAAGTTGCCTTATTAGATATATGTTTGGACTAAATTAATTCAGCAAACTGATTGAGATAAGTGAATTTTATTTGCAAAGAAAACTAAAAAAATATAAACTGGGAACTTGGACCAAAGATTATAAGTAAAGCAATGAAGGTCAAAGAGACCAGCAGTGCTTAATATGATGGTCCATTAATTGGATTTTTATTATAGTATCGCAAAACTATATATTATCCAAATATAAATGGTTGAATGTTAGCTATTGACATTTTAACAATTGTGTGTGACCCACTGTATTGACAACAAAATACATACCCAGAAAATAATTTTAAAAAACCCCATAAAATTATAATAAAATAATTTTTAAAAACATAAAATAATACTGATCCATCTGCGCACCAGGCATCCTTCAATCATTCACAAGGGAACAGCAATGCTTTTATTTTTTTATGAAATGTTATTAATCTCTTGACTAACATCCAGTGGAGCTGAATTCTATATTTCAGACCCAATCGCTGAAAATGCCCTTTTTCTATGAACCATCTTATGGATTTCCTGAATTGGAGGAACCTGTAAAAAAACCCTTTCAAATGACATAACATTATGCTTAGGAACATAGTTCTTACCTAATGTATGAATACAAATGGATCCTGTTCCCCACATATATTTGAACATCATAATTTAAAATCTGATTCACTACCGAATTAGAAGCCAATGAAGAAGTCTCAAGAGAGACTATGCATTTATTTATTTATTATTTATTTATAATATTTTATATACCGCCGCTCATCAAAGATATCACATTGGTGAAATTTAGGGGTAGATTTTAAAAAATCTGCGTAGGCGTTCATGCGCATGTGATTCCTGGTGTGCACACATGCATGTGACTATTTTATAATATGCACGTGTCAATTCGTGCATGTTATAAACTACAATTCCCACATGCGTATGCAATTGGGTCATGTCGCGGTGCGAGGAGGAAGGAATTTTAAAAGCAACGCATGGAGATATGAGTAGGCCTTCCCCAGGTCCCTCCCAGTCTGCTCCAATTAAGGAGCAGACTGGGAGGTAACTTCCTTTTACCCCTACCTAACCTTTCTGCCTTTTCTCCTCCTCTCCTCCCTGACCCCTGACCTTTACCTATTTTTTTTTTGTTATTTACCTTACTGCTCCTTTGATGCAGAAGCAGACTCTGCATGCCGGCTGGCTGCCAGAGTGCACTTCCCTGAGACAGCATCTAATGGCGATGTTCTGGCCCACCCCCATCCTCATCCCACCTCTTTCTTTAAGCCTGGTACTTCTGCGAGTATCGGGAGTTACACGCATGGCTGGGTCGTTTCTAAAATTCATTCAACACGCACAGGGCCTGGCAACACGTGTAACCCTTGTATTTGCGCACATTGACCTCTTGAATATCGGCCATCAACCTACTTGTGCATAATTAAATCAGCATCTGGAATTCATTGCCAGAGGATGTAGTGAATGCTATTAGTGTAACTACATTTAAAATTGGCTTATCCCTGGGATAAGCAGCATGGAATCTATTTATCTCTCCAGATCCTGCCAGGTACTTGTGACCTGGAGTGACCACTGATGGAAACAGGATTGACCCACTATGCTCTTATGTTCTAATACCTTATTCCATTTAAAAATTTGTCTGGCAACCCTACCAACACCCTGTTATAGTAAACAAATGCATGGAAACTAAGACCTAAATTACCACTCAAAGCACAAGCCTAAAATAACCCTCAATGTTTGCAATTGATACAATTTTAAAAAGACAATATGGGGTTCATACGTATGATCCTTGACATCAAAATGCCCAAACTCCTAACCGTTGAAAAAGGTCTAATCTCTTTGCCTTTAATAGAGAAATAGATGGAAGTATTTTTGTCCCATGAGAAAGGAGCAACCTCTCATACTTGTTCTCATTTAAAATCAAGTTGTTTCTATTGCCTCAGGTACAAAACTTAGATTGTAAGCCCTCTGGGGATAGGGAAATACCTACAGCACCTGAATGTAAACCGATGTGATATCTCAGAACGAATGTCGGTATATAAAAAATAAATAAATAAATAAATAACCACATTCCTACAACTTTCAACTCATCATTAATCTTCCTTCCTGACTCATTCAAATTAAGTCCACCCAGAAAATTAATCCTACATGGTCTGCACAAAAAAAAGCACAAAATACCAAGATCAAGATTACCTTCCCTAAAGGCCTCATAAACAGAGTAAGCAACAAGGATGATAAAAGCATCCCACAATCTATAACATAAAGGCCTGAATCCAAACCTTTAACAAGGATGATAAAAGGGATCCTACAATCTATAACATAAAGGCCTGAATCCAAACCTTTAACATGGACTACTGCTGTTCCTGAAGAGAGGAATTATTCTACCCATTTCAAGGCTGACCCACCAGTACCAATCTCTGGACAATGACTCAATAATATCTAATGATTCACTAGGTCAACAGCAATTGTCAATTCCAACAATATCGAAAACTCTAGGATTCCTTTATCCCTAAACTGAAGCACCAGATCACTCAAAACTACTAAAATCATCTCTATTCTGTAGTCTTTTCTAAATTATCTTACAATTTGTCTAATCCATCTACCTCCTCCAAATTTTGAGTTAATCTAGTAATTTTAGTGAAAAAGTACTATTAGCCATAGGTATATAACCTGCATAATCATCTCTTTCCAATGCATGATTTTTTAACACAGGAAAAATGGCTGCCTCCACTGATCTGGAGGAAAACCTTCACTCAATGATGAATTTCCAATTCTCAATAACTGCCTCTGAACATCTTTTGACAGCAGTTTCATTTCAAAAGCTGGACAATGATTGCAGATATTATTCTAGATATCATTTTGATTATATATTTTTTGTTGTTAACAAATATTTTAGGTAGTAGTCACATGATAACATTTATGAGAAATAGGGAATATGAACAAAACATAAGAAATTTACCATTTTAGAATGGTCAGGAGAAGATTCACTGGAAGTTTTTCTTATCAGTTGCTTAGCAATATTTCAGGAAAGTTAGACAAAGAAAACATTTCCGACCTGCGCATATTATAAAATCTGGCCCTATATGTACAAAACAGGGGCATATGAGAACACCTGAGACAAAAAAATAAAGTATCTACAATATATAAGCACCAGAAGCAAGAGTAAATTCCCCAGTTAATAGGGTATAATTATATACTCAGCCTTGGGCGGGACCATGGTCTGGGGGCGTGGCAGCAGTCCGGGGATGGTCTGGGGGCATGGCCGAGTGCCCGGCACAAGTTACACCTGCCTCGGGCAGGCGTAACTTTTTCAACAAAGGTAGGGGGTGGATTTAGTTAGGGCTGGGGGGAGGGTTAGATAGGGGAATGGAGGGGAAGGTAGGGGGGGGGCGGAGAAAAGTTCCCTCCAAGGCCACTCTGATTTCAGAGTGGCCTTGGAGGGAATGAGGAAAGCCATCGGGGCTCCCCTCAGGCTCGGTGCGTGCAAGGTGCATGGTTGCGCAAACAAATCTACACCCGTGAATAAGTTAAAAAATCTAGCCCCTAAAATATACCACATACCATAAACCACATACCATAGCAGAACACAAAACACCCTGGGATAGATTTTCAAAGGGTTACGTGTGTAATATACACGCGTAGCCCCCGAAAACCTATCCCTGCACGTGCTGAGCCTATTTTGCATAGGCTCTGCGGTGCGTGCAAGCCCTGGGACGCACATATGTCCCGAGGCTTTCAAAAATGGGCGGTTCGGGGTGGGGCTGGGGGTGTGGTGGCAGTCCAGGGGAGGTCCCAAGTCCTCTGGCACAGTGGCCTGTGCCGGGGGATAGCAACAAATGAAGGGGGGGGATCTAGTTAGGGCTGGGGGGTGGGTTAGATAGGGGAAGGGAGGGGAAGGTGGGGGGAACAGTAGAAAAGTTCCCCCTGAGGCCGCTCCGATTTAGCCCCTAAATTTCGATTTCAGAGCGGCCTCGGAGGGAACGTTCGGGACTCCCTTGGGCTCGGCACATGCATGGTGCACAAGTGTGCACCCCCTTGCTCGCACTGACCCCGTGCATGTTATAAAATTGGGTGTACATTTGTGCACACTGGGTAGACAACACAAATGTACCCCACGCACGTAACATTTAAAATCGGCCCCCTTGTATCTAACCCATTCCCTAACAAAATTTTCTTTAAAAAACTGCATGCCATTCTGCCTCCAAATCATTCTGCCTCCCCTTTACTCTTAAGCACTGTAAAATTCCCTGAACATATTAATGAGTATAAGACAAATTTTAAAAATCTTTTAAAAAGCACCAATTTTCCCCATATTATCACCAAGGGGCTCAGAAAGGGGCTTCCCTCTTACGCACACTAGGGATGTGAATCGTTTTCCATATCGTCTTAACGATAGAAATCGTGTGGCAGGGCAAGAAAATCGTCTTAGGCACGATTTTTTAGTTAAAAAATCGTTAAAAATCGTTTTTTCCGATTAGTGCGCACTAACTCGAGTTAGTGCGCACTAACTGGGAGTTAGTGCGCACTAACTGAAAATGATACAATTTGACACTTTTCAGGTCAGTTAAGGTCAGTTTAGGAATGAATATGTATTCCTATTGGCTGCCCTCTTATTTATTCATGTTACCAAGTTTCCTACTGACAGTATATGGGGGATGGGAAATGGAAACAGTTGGTAGCTTGACAAAACAAGTAATGTGATCAGTCAATGTGACTAGAACTTGTGCCCTAACCCTGATACCAGGGGTATTGTGATCTTCCTGCACAAAGTGCCCTATCCCTATTAATACCAGGAGTGTTGTGATCTTCCTGCACACAGTGCCCTATCCCTAATACCAGGGGTGTTGTGATCTTCCTGCACACAGTGCCCTATTCCTGATACTGGGGGTGTTGTGATCTTCCTGCACACAGTGCCCTATTCCTGATACCGGGGGTGTTGTGATCTTCTTGCACACATCCCGATATCAGGGATAGGGCACTGCATGCAGGAAGATCACAACACTCCTGGTATTAATAGGGATAGGGCACTGCATGCAGGAAGATCACAACACTCCTGGTATTAATAGGGATAGGGCACTGCATGCAGGAAGATCACAACACCCATGGTATCAGGGATAGGGCACTGTGTGCAGGAAGATCACAATACCCCGGAGGAGTGAGGGTCAGGCAGCTCCCCCCTGTCTGTGAAGCCAGCCTCTCACTAGTAATGCAGGGAGGGAGCTGTCTCAGACTTCACCATCCTCCCCCCCCCCCCTCACCCACACACCATTCACTAGCTGGGACATGGGGGAAGTCAGGAGTGAGGGTCAGGCAGCTCCCCCCTGTCTGTGAAGCCAGCCTCTCACTAGTAATGCAGGGAGGGAGCTGTCTCAGACTTCACCATCCTCCCCCCCCCCTTACCCACACACCATTCACTAGCTGGGGCATGGGGGAAGTCAGGAGTGAGGGTCAGGCAGCTCCCCCCTGTCTGTGAAGCCAGCCTCTCACTAGTAATGCAGGGAGGGAGCTGTCTCAGACTTCACCATCCTCCCCCCCCCCCCTCACCCACACACCATTCACTAGCTGGGACATGGGGGAAGTCAGGAGTGAGGGTCAGGCAGCTCCCCCCTGTCTGTGAAGCCAGCCTCTCACTAGTAATGCAGGGAGGGAGCTGTCTCAGACTTCACCATCCACCCCCCCCCCCTCACCCACACACCATTCACTAGCTGGGACATGGGGGAAGTCAGGAGTGAGGGTCAGGCAGCTCCCCCCTGTCTGTGAAGCCAGCCTCTCACTAGTAATGCAGGGAGGGAGCTGTCTCAGACTTCACCATCCTCCCCCCCCCCCTCACCCACACACCATTCACTAGCTGGGACATGGGGGAAGTCAGGAGTGAGGGTCAGGCAGCTCCCCCCTGTCTGTGAAGCCAGCCTCTCACTAGTAATGCAGGGAGGGAGCTGTCTCAGACTTCACCATCCTCCCCCCCCCCCTCACCCACACACCATTCACTAGCTGGGACATGGGGGAAGTCAGGAGTGAGGGTCAGGCAGCTCCCCCCTGTCTGTGAAGCCAGCCTCTCACTAGTAATGCAGGGAGGGAGCTGTCTCAGACTTCACCATCCTCCCCCCCCCCTCACCCACACACCATTCACTAGCTGGGACATGGGGGAAGTCAGGAGTGAGGGTCTGGCAGCTCCCCCCTGTCTGTGAAGCCAGCCTCTCACTAGTAATGCAGGGAGGGAGCTGTCTCAGACTGGTATCAGGGTTAGGGCACTGTGTGCAGGAAGATCACAACACTCCTGGTATTAATAGGGATAGGGCACTGTAAGAGATGACTGTAGTAGATTGAATAAAGATCTGATGTTTCTGCTCTCCTCACACCAAACAAAAACAACACACAAGCAGAGAAGCCCTTCTTACAAAGCTGAGCTAGTGAGTTAAGTAGGAGGAAAAGTAAACATACTGGTGCCAGTGTGGCTACTTAAAAAATACACTTACCAACAATCAATTACATATATTTGAACTGTGTACAGTTCCAGCCAGGACCACCTTTCTAAAATGCACAGTGATTGGCAAATTCAACATGCACTAGCATTTCAGGTGCCTGCTAACAAAAATAATAAACAAACAAGTTCTAGTCACGTGAGTGCTGATCATTACATTACTTTTTTTGTCAAGCTTCCAACTGTTTCCATTTCACATCCCCCCAACCATATTGGTAACATCAATAGATAAGAGCACAGCCAGCCAATAGGAATACATACATACATATTCATTCCTAAGTGACCTTTACTGACCTGGGAAGTGTGAACACTTTGTTTCATTTTCTGTTGGTGTTCGTTAGTTTCCAGTTCCATTTCCCATCCCCCCAACC
Organism: Rhinatrema bivittatum; assembly: GCF_901001135.1. Lineage (NCBI taxonomy): Eukaryota > Metazoa > Chordata > Amphibia > Gymnophiona > Rhinatrematidae > Rhinatrema > Rhinatrema bivittatum. The sequence goes on along the minus strand of NC_042630.1, from coordinate 43,633,572 downwards.
ATCACCTCAGTGGTAACCTTGGTAACATCAATAGATAAGAGGGCAGCCAGCCAATAGGAACACATATTCATTCCTAACTGACCTTCAGTGACCTGGAAAGTGTTTATTTGTATCATTTTCAGTTAGTGCGCACTAAATCGAGTTAGTGCGCACTAACACGATTTAACGATTTTTAACGATAAATCGTTAGAATTTCTATTGTATCGTGTTCTATAACGATTTAAGACGATATAAACATTATCGGACGATAATTTTAATCGTTGAAAAACGATTCACATCCCTAACGCACACCCCTTCAGTGTGCCATGGTGGCAGTATAGTGACTGAAATAAACCCTCCCAATGGGTCTTGGTGGGCAGAGTCACTGATGACACAGTCAAGAGATGGGCTAAGGGCACAAATGATGAATGTCCCATTTTCTAGACCCAGAGCTTTGGCCCATAGCAATCCTTCACTCCTAAAAAAAAGTCCCTCAACTCTCCTTGATCTCAAGCAGGTCACCGTCACAGATGTGAATATTCTCTGTTAAATCTCTGTCCATTTTTTTATGTCTGTGTTGTAGGGATGGATACTACACCAATATAAACAGCTGATCCATTCCCACTTTCCAGATTAACCCACAGTGCCACCTTCTTACCTCATAAACCCTGAGGTTCTGGTGCTTTAATGTATGTTTTTTTTTAAATATATATATATGGTGCCATGCCTCATCTCTTCCCATCTCTCGGGCTCCTATCATGACCTCTCAAACCCTTAAGCACTCTCTTTCCTTTCTCATATATACAGCTGCCCTCTATCAGTTCTGTGTTCATGTGAACGAGAGGTCTACAGCGACTGAGGGAAGGGAAGTGAGTAAGGTGTTGGCAGCTCATGGGGGTGAGGGGATGAACGTGAAAGGACTGCAAGTCATGGAAGCAATGGAGGTGAGTAAAAGAACTTCAGGAGGTTGGGTGAAAGGAGACATGGGAGAGACCTAGAGAAGGAAGCCCTCTTCCACTATCTCTCCTAATACTTGCAATCACATACTGCATTAGGGATGTGCAGACAAAAAGTTTTCGTTGAATCGTTGATACGTTTTCGTTGAGGGTTGATTCCGTTCAATATGGACGTTGGAGAATTCCATAAGTTGACGATCTTTCCATACGTTTCCCGGTTCCCATTAAAGTCAATGGGGGAAGGATTTCCAGCCTATTTTTGGCTGCAGAATTGGGGTTTTCTTATCAATTTTCATGAAACTTCTGATGAGCAATCATCACAACAACAAAAGAGCTCCAAGGTACTTAGACTGTGGCAAAGTGGCACCTAAGTGGCATGAAAAGCCTAAGGCACTGGAAAGGTGCAAAGGGGTACCAGAAGTGGCAAGAGTGCTTTAACAGAGGCACAAAGCAGCAGTGAGAATGTCAAAAACACACCACAGCTTCAAAACAGAGCACCGATAGCAGATGCATGAACCATCAAAGGCAGCACCACAGGCAAAGTGGCAAGACAAGTGGCATTGACATCCAACAGCACAATGAAGGGGGAACATAGCAAGCAGATAGACTAGCACCAACACACTGAGGAACCATGAGAGTGGCAAGAACACCACAAGGAGTTAAGTGAGTCATCTGGTGTATGGCAGCAAAGCAGAGTGGCAGAAAGCTGATAGGGGCAAGACAAGCTGGCAGAGTGGAGGTAGTCTGGTCTGGTCCCTGTGGTTTTGATAGGGGAAAGACAGGCTGGCCCAGGAGAGCGTTCCCTTTCCTTTTTGCAGGATAGAACTCCCTGGAACGGGTCAACCCCTAGAGTTGGGTGTACCCGGTGTTTATATTGGCGTCCAGTGAATATCGTTGGCGACTAGTGAATTCATTTGGCGTCTAGTGAATTCCAACTGTACTTACGCACTTCAGCTGATGACAAAGGAAATGGAAGATCTCTCAGAAATAAGAATACTGCTACTCAAGTCAAAATCTGCAATATCAACCTATGTTGACTTTGTACCGTAGAGGTCAAACACTTCTAGGAACACAAGGCCTGGATGAACAGGCACAGCTATCGAGGTCAAAGACTTTTAGGAACACAAGGCCTGGATGAACAGGCACAGCAATCGAGGTCAAACACTTTTAGGAACACAAGGCCTGGATGAACAGGCACAGCGGTTAATCCCACCTAGGGACACAAGGCCTGGATGAACACGGATAGTAATTTTTTTGTTTTGAATTTATTTATATTCTTATTTTAAAACATTTCCAGCACTTCATACTTGATTACACTCAGGTACTGTAGGTATTTCCCTATCCCCAGAGGAACACAAGGCCTGGATGAACAGGCACAGCAGTCGAGGACAGAGGTCAATCCCACCTAGGGACACAAGGCCTGGATGAACACGGATAGTAATTTATTTTTTTTTTAATGTATTTATATTCTTATTTTAAAACGTTTCCAGCACTTCATACTTGATTACACTCAGGTACTGTAGGTATTTCCCTATCCCCAGAGGAACACAAGGCCTGGATGAACAGGCACAGCAGTCGAGGACAGCGGTCAATCCCACCTAGGGACACAAGGCCTGGATGAACAGGCGAAGCAATAGAGGTATAACACTTTTAGGAACACAAGGCCTGGATGAACAGGCACAGCAGTCGAGGACAGAGGTTAATCCCACCTAGGGACACAAGGCCTGGATGAACAGGCACAGCTATCGAGGTCAAAGACTTTTAAGAACACAAGGCCTGGATGAACAGACACAGCGGTCAATCCCACCTAGGAACACAAGGCCTGGATGAACAGGCACAGCAATCGAGGTCAAACACTTTTAGGAACACAAGGCTTAGGGGAGACCGGCGTTCAGAGCCCCCCTGTTGCAGCCCGGAACACCACCAAAGCACCCGAGAGGGGAGGAGCCGGACCGAAATCAAATCTTCACAGTAGCGGCGCCCCGTCGACGCCGGCGCCGCCAAAGCCGTGCGCGCTTAAGGGGTGCACACGGCTTGGTCCGGCTTAGTCTGGATTAGGCTGGACAGGAGGTGAACAACCGTAATCCTACTACTGAGCCCGTGGCACAAGGACAGCAACGGTAAACCCTCTATTTTCTGCCTTTTTGTTATCCTGTTAAAATTTGTAATGCCTGCTAAAAGGAAAGGGGAGGGTTTTTCCCACAGACTTTCTACCTCCTCTATTACACTTAGAAATAGACCGGTTTATGAAACAATTAGAAAATGAGGGTGCCAGTGACCCTATTGAAAGCCCCTTGGTAGAAGAACGAGAGGCTCCACGAGATGAGGCTTCCCTCAGCCCTGTACTACGTCCTCCTCCAGCCCAAAGATCCGTAAATGTAGGTGCAGCAGTGATTCCTACTAAAGGGGTTGGTCAATCAGCTGCTATCGAGGGAGCTACTCTCCATGGAGGACCTTGAGGAAGAGGAGAAATCATTAATAGCAGTAACGTCTGCCAGAGAACAACAAGAGACTCCTCATTCAGAACAACTTGAGGATATAAGGCAAAAAATAATCACACCGGATACGGTAACACTGAGAGCACTGTGGGACTTGGTAAGCGGGTTAACTGTGACTGTCAACAGGTTGGAAAAAAAGATAGATATGGTTTCTACTAATTTATCTCAGCAATATATGGGAATACAACAGCAAGTGAAGGATATAGATACTAGAATAGATCTAGCGGAAGGAAATATTAAATCTTTGCAGGCAGTGAATATAGCTTTGTTGAAAGATCAGTCATTATGTTCTAAAAGGTTAGAAGCAATTGAAAATAATACTAGACAATTAAATGTACGTGTCGTGTAATGAATTTTCCAAGAATAGCAGGGGAAATTCCTTATGTTTCCTTTAAAAAATTTCTAACCGAAGTTCTAGGTTTCTCAGAAAATAATATGGTTTCCGTTAATTCTTGTTATTTCCAAAAAAAAAAGAACTCCGGCTGTGGCAGTTTCTATTCCAGCTAATTAAACCAGCTTTCTGGAAAATTCAGCAGTTCAAGTGCTCGAAAGAGAAACGTTAATTGTTTCACTAATATCTACGGCTGATATAAATAACTTAATGAGAAATTACTTTCAAAAATATCCTATAGCATATCTAGGACAAAATGTTAAAATGTTTCCGGACCTTTCACCTGTGACCTGTCTTAAAAGACTGCAATTTCTTGAATTAAGACAAAGAGTTTTGACATTAGGTTTTACCTTTATGTTAAAATATCCATGCCGTTGTATTTTAAAAAGGGGTACAGATTCCTTTGTTTTCACTGAGGTAGTACATTTAAGCCAATTTGTTGAGTCTCGAACACCTGTAACCTCTTCCCCGGTGGATCCTTAGTACAGGGATCGGAATTGTATAATTGTTGTCATTGATGGTTACTTAAAATATTATTTGTCATATATAAATTCTTCTCTTTTTTGTGCCAATGGGCTTTGTACTAATACTTTTTGTTTTCTTATTCTAAATGAGAAGGACATTTTTATTCTTTATTCCAACAGTACTTAAAGATTGTTAATTACGATGAAAAATCTAAATGTTAAGTAATATAGATATACTTGTTTGGAATTTATGTTGCAATACAATATTGTATTATATATGATTCATGTAAATGAAAATAAAAAATAATGAATAAATAAATAAATAAATAAAAAAAAGGAACACAAGGCTTGGATGAACAGGCACAGCTATCGAGGTCAAACAGTAGTAGTAACACAAGGCCTGCACAGTAGACAGTCAAGCACAGCGATTCATGTCAGGAACATGTGCTGCAGTGCTTACTTTATCTTGAGCATAGGAGGCAATTGGAGCTGCTGCAAGGCTTGGAATAGCTTTTATTCATCTTGCCATTCACAGGGAAAATTTGGAAAGCCAAGCAAAGGCAGGTTTACTTTCAAAAACACAAGCATTTCCATCAACTCTGGTGCCAGCCTTGAGCGGTGAGGGCTCATGATATCCCCTGTCATTGAAAAGACATGTTCACTGGGCACACTGGTTGGGGGACATGACAGATATCGTTCAGCCACTTTGGCTAGGTGTGGCCAGACAGTGGACTTGTGTGCCCAATATGCCAGTGGATCTGTCTGCATGTTCTCTCTTGGCTCTGAGAGATACCGTGTCACTGACAGCTGTGCTGCTGTCTCCTCCTATGCTTGGGAGGGCTCAGAGTCACTCAATCCAGCTGCTTTCTCTCTCGCCCGTTGCACAACTGATGAATCTTTATGGCCAACATGCCTTGGGTGTTCTGACGTGGAGGAGGAGGTACTTTCTGTCACTGACACAGAGCTACAGCTGCCTGGGCTAGCAGCACAACTTTGTGACGTGCCTGCTGTTTCCACCTCTGCTTCAAGCCTACTCTGTCTCCGCCTATGGCGCTCCTCTTCACGGACCTTAGCTAACAGCTGCTCCTTCACAAATGACAGACAATTGGTCTGTAGGGCGAGTTTACCTTTCACAAGGGGATCACAGACAGAGGCGAGCATGTATGTGCTGTCCTCTGTTAAAGGCTGTAATCTGTCTTTCACCTGCTGCTGCAAAACATCCACACACTGCAGCACCTCAGCAGTCATTCCCTCTTGCCTTTTAAAGGCCTCCAAATGGTCATCCAGGAATTTAACTATAGGGATGATGTCAGCCAAGGTTACACTTCTGGAACTCAGCTCCTCTGTGACATCCTTGAAGGGCTGCAGGATTTTTACCAGCTGACTCATGACTAACCAATCGTGATGCCCTAGGGGATTCTGCACACCTATGTTAATTGTACCAGAAAGTTCATGAAGGGGTGTCTGCAGCTCCAGTAACCTCTCCAGCATCATAAAGGTGGAATTCCACCGGGTGGCAATGTCTTGAATGAGACGCTTCTGAGGCATATCCAAATCAGTCTGTTTTTGTCGGAGAACCTGCCCCGCCTTGACACTACGGTGGAAGTATGCTGCTATGTTCCTGCACTTCTGTATTAACCTATGCAGGTATTCATTCTCCTTGTCCTTGGACTCCAAGCCCAGAGCTGACTTCACTACCAGATGCAGAGTGTGTGCAAAACATCGGATGTTCTTAAACCGCCCATCGCTTATTGCCTTAACCATGTTTGCACCTTTGTCTGTGACAAAAAACCCTGCCAGCATTTTCCTGTCTCGCTGGTGTAGTTGCCAGCCCTCCTGCATCTTTCTGATGCATGCTAGAATATTGGCAGAGGTATGGGCCTGGTCCGTCAGGTGGGTGTGCAGTAAAGCCCACCTCTACCCTGACACTTCTTCAGTAATAGAGCTGCTGGCTGCCCCTGCCTCTGCCATGTCCCACCAGTGTGCTGTCAGAGAGAGGTAAGAGTGTGCAGCATTCATGGCGGTCCAGATATCGCAGGTGAAATGCACTCTTCCGTCTGCCTTACCTAGCAGTGCTTGCAAGCGACTGCGACACTGCTTGTACAGGCTGGGGATGACCTTTCTACTAAATGTGGTTCTGCACGGGATTTTGTAATTTGGAAGTACAACCTTCAAGAAACGCTTGAAACCCACATTCTGCACTAGCTGCAAGGGCTGGTCATCAAGGGCAATCATTTCCCCAATGCTCCTGGTTACAACTTTTGAGGCTGCCTGCCTCCTACCCCGGGATAGCATTACTGCACTCCACCAAATTTCCTCCATGGTGGATTGTCGCTTCTGCCACATGTCAGTGGGTTGCTGGCCTGCCGCCTGACTGCTAGAAGGGTATGAGGGCATGGGCTGACTCTGCTGCTTTCCTACCACTGCACACTGCTTGAAAGGGGTCCCCCAACTGAAACTGCCACCATCCCCAGATGGCAGTAATCTTGTTGGGTGTTGCCTCTTCATATGATGGTTCATTCCAAAATTTGATAGATGTCCCATTTGCTTGCCTCTGCTAATATCCCTGGCACAGTAATTACACCGAGCATAACGCGGGTCTTCTGTCACTTTAAAATGTTTCCAGATTGGAGATTTCTTTTGTGATCCTCCTCTCTGTGACAACTTTGGGTGGATGTTGGCACTGGAGTTGAGGTACTAGTAGTGGGTGCACCCTGAGAAGCAATGCCAAGGGGGCACCCGTCACCCGCTCTCTCCCTTCTGACAGCTCTTCCTCCTCTTCGATATCACTGTAATCTCTCCTGGGCCCCTGCTGCACAATTCTGGAGGTGGAGGCTAAGACATGACTAACTGATTCTACCGAAGATTCGTCAGCTATTACTTCTTCCGTTTCTGATGAGAATCCCACCCAAGAAGATTCTTCTTCTGAATCAGAAGCTAACAGTGCCAGCGCTACCTTGTGACCGCTAAGTCTTAGTCGAGACATCTGTCCCCCTGATGCTCTTGGGTGTCTAAATTTTGTTGGGCATGACTCTGCCTCCCCTTCCCTCTCCTCCAAAACTACAGGGCCAGAAACAAGTGGTGGCGATGGCAAAGTACCATGGTCCGATTTCGGTTTTTTTGCCATGGAACTGCCATCCCCTACAAAGAGTTTAGATTGCGACAGTTGCCTTTTTAGCTGTACTGGTGGTGTTGCACTAGTGTCTTTTGCGGTGCCTCCGCTGCCAGTCCCAATAAGTCGCCTGCATCTCTCCCTGACATTATGGATTTTATGTCACTGAGTGGTAACACTGCCCACTGTCCCACAATAATAATGTTCAGTCTGTTACAAATGCCCAATGCCCACTGTCTCACTGCCTGCCTGGCAGTGCACTCATGTGTGTGTGCAGTGCACACAGAACTAGCTTGCTTGTAAGCAGAAAAGAGGCTGAGTACTCCGGCCCAGGCTCTTCCCAGCACAGACCCACTGAAGAACAATGTTCAGTCTGTTTAAAATGCCCAGATGAACAGACCCACTCAAGAACAATGTTCAGTCTGTTTAAAATGCCCAGATGGACAGACCCACTCAAGAACAATGTTCAGTCTATTTAAAATGCCCAGATGAACAGACCCACTCAAGAACAATGTTCAGTCTGTTTAAAATGCCCACTGCCCACTGTCTCACTGCCTGCCTGGCAGTGCACTCATGTGTGTGTGTGCAGTGCACACAGAACTAGCTTGCTTGTAAGCAGAAAAGAGGCTGAGTACTCCGGCCCAGGCACTTCCCAGCACAGACCCACTCAAGAACAATGTTCAGTCTGTTTAAAATGCCCAAATGAACAGACCCACTCAAGGACAATGTTCAGTCTGTTTAAAATGCCCAGATGCACAGACCCACTCAAGGACAATGTTCAGTCTGTTTAAAATGCCCAAATGAACAGACCCACTCAAGGACAATGTTCAGTCTGTTTGAAATGCCCAAATAAACATACCGACTCAAGTACAATGTTCAGTCTGTTAAAAATGCCCACTGCACTGACAGACTAAGTAATTGGAATTTAATAAAGCAGGAATTTTTGTCACTCCAGAAACATGGATGACATTGAAAATATTAATATCTCTCTCCAAGCCAGTCCAACACACTCAATGGTAAATAGTGGTCAGTGCTAGCTGACTAGACCACTAGACTGCTTGAAAGAAACAGGAATACTAGTGACTGAAGCTGACCCCTGGCACTAAAGCAAGACAAGGACTATTTTTCTTTCCTTTGCTAGCCTAAGCTTAGCCTAGTATCTGTTCTGTGTTCTCTATCAGTTCTAGTTCTAGTTCTGCTTCTGCTTCTGCCTGCCTGCCTGCCACCCAGCGCACCTCCCCACAGAATCGCTGGAAATAAGTGCGTGGCTCCTCATGCTGCTCTTTATATACTGCTAGCTTGTCAGTAAAATCCTCAGAGAGCACTGAATGACAGCGCGATTCGCTGCATTCAGTGCTGCTCTGAAAACGTGAATGCGGGTAGGCTGCATTCCGGTATCCATGCCAACCTGTCCGACCCTTTCCTGTGAGTCACTGTGACTCACAGGAAAGGGTCAGACAGGATGGCATGGTTACTGCAGGGGCGCAGCCATTTTGTTGTAATCCGGGGCTCTGAGCTCGCAGCTAATGGTGGCGAGGAAAAGTGCGCGCCTCGCGGTTCAACGTATTCAACAGAAATATGTTGAATATGTTGGAAGTCGCGATGCGTTGCGCATCACCCCTTTTTTTTCAGTTTGAAAAAAATAAGTTGCAGATTGCAAATCCGTTCAAAACGAATGCACACCCCTATACTGCATGAATATGAACCAGTTATTTCTTTTGGTTTGGATAACATAAGGCAGATGGAGCAGAGGTCTTTTTCCTCATGACACATTATTAAGAAAAAAAAAAAAGAAAAACAACAAAAATAAATTAAAGCTAGGATTTTATTAACTGTTTTGAGCTTTCCTTGTTTCTGTATACACCATATAACTGTAAGTACAAACATAAACCATCTGGGTGTTAATTCCTGATGGCATTTCAGATGGAAAACAGAGAGGGTTTCCCTCTCATATTATTTTCTATTGATGATTTTTCTGAGGGCATTTTTAACTTCTTGATTTCTCAAACTATAAATCAGGGGATTTATCATGGGGATGAGTACTGTGTACAGGAGAGCAAACATTTTGTCTTGCTTTGGAGATTGTTTTGAAATTGGCCTCATGTAGACGCACATAACAGTCCCATAGAATAGAAGAACCACTGTGAGGTGGGAGGAGCACGTGGAGAAGGTCTTGCTTCGCCCATCAGAATGATGGATTTTCAGGATGGCTACAATGATAAAGATGTAGGAAGATAGAGTTAGAAGAAATAGGATGAGAGTCAGAAATAATCCTTCAAGAAGTACAAATATTTCATAGTTGTGTGTATCACTGCAGGATAGTTTTAGCAGTGCATTGACGTCACAGAAGAAATGGTTAATCTCATTGGAGCCACAAAAGGAGAACTGAGATATGAAAATTTCAACAGGAGCTTCACCCAGACAGCCACCTAGCCATGAAGCAGCCACCAGTATGATGCAGATCCTTTTATTCATCATCAGTGGGTATCGCAAGGGGTGGCAGATTGCCACATAGCGATCATAGGCCATGGCGGTGAGAAGGTGGAATTCAGTACCTGTTAAAATTAGGAAACAGTAAAGCTGTGTCATACATAGAGGGAAGGAAATTAATGTTTTCCCTTGAAAGAGACTTTGCAGCAATGTTGAGAGAGTGACTGTGTTGTTACAGATATCGATGAAGGACAGGTTACTGAGGAAGAAGTACATCGGTTTGTGGAGATGATGGTCAGACCACATTAAGGTTAAAAACCCAAGGTTTCCCAGAATAGAGATAAAGAAGGCTGGAAAAACTATAACATAAATTAAGATTTCCTCATAAGAATGTTTATTAAAGCCCAGAATAATGAATCCTCTGGCTGATGTCTTATTCTCTTTCTCCAGTGTTACAGTATTCATAATCTGTTAGAATATAAAGAAATAAATTAAACTTTGTAGTTGAAGGAATAATATATTTTTCATGATACAATAGCTCTATTCATACTTTTGCTAACAATGTTGAAAACTACTCAGTAATTTGGTTCATCAAAGTCATCAAAAGCAGCAGATAGTTTTATATCAAGCCCATTTCTTTCAACTGGCTTTTACCTAAAATCCAGTGTTGTTATGATTAATGTATGATATTGTTTTACTGTATGCTTTGTATTTTGATTGTTTTAATATTTACCTGTCTTTTGCTTTTGTTGTAAACCACGTAGCACAGTTTGTCCAATATAAGTGGTATAAAATAAATAAATAAATGCATACATACATAACAAATGTATCATCCAATGTCCTTTCAATTTTTCTGTATTCCCCTGCAAGAGCAGAGTTTATTTATTTTATTTATTTTATTTGGCAGTTTTTATATACCGATGAACGTTGGGAACATCTCATCAGTTCACATTCAAACAGAAATCAGCAACATGTGCTTTTACATTGTAACAAAGAACATTAGATAATACAGATTAGGTAAAATAGGAACAATTCAGAACTTATTTATAAAAATACAAGGCTTATAAATATGATTTTGCAGGAGTAATACTATTTACAGAAGTGACGCGAAGGCCAGAGGGGAAAGAGTTAAAGTTACAGTGCACGTGAAGACTATGTTTTCAAACTCACCTTCTTGGGCAGAACTGTCTCGCCTCTTGAGAGGTGAGACAGTTTACAGCACAATTCGTGGGCAGGGACATGCAGAGTTATAGAAGGGGAGGAGAGCCAACGGCTCAGATTTTTTGAGGGAGATTGCAAAATGAATAAAAACACAGGAGTTGAGGCTTGTAAACATCATTTCTGCATCTTACTGAGCTTTCCCATCTCCCCTTCAAATTTTCATTATAAAATTTCAGAAGATTTTTTTTTTTTATTTGTCCATTTATTGTAAGGGTTTTGCATTTATAAATGATTTCAAGTCCAAAAAAGGTTGGAATACATACTAGGAATGCAAATTAATTTTAAATGAATTACACATCTACCCAAAAAAAACCATAGCATTTTTAGTCTTTCCATCTGGAATGAATGGAAACGGCCTCGCATGAAGAATCCTAAGGTTTACAGGTATTTTCATTTTTTGAACAGCAAAAAAGGAAAGAGCCTCCTTGATGGCCTGTAGCCCACATCCCACCCTGCAGATAACTCTGGGGGCCCAGGATTACCTGGCAGGGCTGAGCCGGGTCCAGTCCGGACCTCTCCAGGCTCCTCAAATCCCAATTCCTGTCCCTTAATTAAAACCGTGGCAGAAAAAATATCATCTTGTTTTAGTTTTACATTCTAGCATGCACTAGCACACTAAAATGATTTAACATGCACTGTAACAAAATAAAAATAAAACAAAATCATGAATGATATGAAACAACAAAATGCACTCCTTCTCTAGATATGACCGGGATATAGCATAGATGTATTTGAAAATATAATACCAGCGGGCTAGTTCATGATCCTGCCCAAATCATGCCTATGGGAATGCTTATCCTTATGCTAGGACTCCCACGGGTAGATTTAAAAAAATTGCTCATTCGCGTACTTTTGTTTGCGCACCAGGCGCAAACAAAAGTACGCTGGATTATAGCAGATGCGCGCGTATCTTATAAAATCCAGGATTGGCACGCGCAAGGCTGCCGATTTTGGGCAGCCGGCGCGTGCCGAGCCGCGCAGCCTGACTCCGTTCCCTCACCTTCCCCTCCCTTCCCCTACCTAACCCACCCCCCGGCCCTATCCAAAGCCCCCCCCCCCCACCTTTATCCATGGATTTACACCTGCAGGAGGCAGATGTAAATCCGCGCGCGCCAGCGGGCTGCTGGCGCGCCAAGACCCTATTCCAGAGGGTGCGGCCATGCCCCCGGAACGCCCCCGGCAGGCGCCACGCCCCCCGGGCCCGCCCCCGAAATGCCGTGCCACGCCCCCCAAACGCGGTGCCACCCGGCGACGACCCCGACACGTCCGTGACACGCCCCTTTTCAGAAACCCCGGGACTTACACGAGTCCCGGGGCTCTGCGCGCGCCGGCGGCCTATGCAAAATAGGCGCGCCGGCGCGGGAGGGCCCTGCTCGCGTAAATCCGGCCGGATTTACGCGAGCAGGGGGTTTAAAATCCGCCCCCCAATGAGTAATTTTATCTGTCAAGGTCAGTAAATTTTAAGATATCCCTTGGGGGAGAGGGTGTCAATTTTCAAAATGTTGTGCCTGGGAGCAAATCCATATGCACTTTGTACCCAGAGGTTTTGGACACATTTTGAAAGCCAAAGTCTGAGTGTAATTTCCCATTGAAAATTATCCATGAGTACAACTGCTCTGTGGTCTTTGCACCTGTTTTTTAGGCAGGTTTATTATCTTCAATTGCTGCCTAAGGGCCTCATTTTCCAAAGCTATCTCAGGCTTGCGCTGTTAGTGCAAGCCTGCAATAGCTAGCGAAAGTAGCGCAGGCCTGCGCTACTGAAATCGGGGCGGAGTCAGCCCCGGAAGAGGGGCCGACTCCGCGATGACAGCGTGCACAGCGAAAAGGTAAGTGCCTTTTCGCTGCCTATTTCGCGCCCAATCACTACACCTTCTATGGTGTAGTTATTGGGCGCGATGCCGGCAGTGATCGCACCGTGGCGGTGCGATCGCTGCCAGCTAGCGCAGGACCGCCCCCCACAGCACAATTTTCTAAAGTATCACAGGCCTGGGATACTTTAGAAAATGAGGCCCTAAGAGAAAAAAAGGAAATAAAATTATTTAATTTTATAGCTTCAATTTGACGGGGAAATGGCATGAACACCTTTGAAAATGCAATATATGTGAAATAGGGTCTGGGGGAATGCACCTCCTTAACCTGGCTAAATGTATAAGTGCTGTGGATCCTTGACTTGCTTTTGGACGGGTAAGGATTGGGCAATTTTCAGACTGCATTTTTACCCAAGTGAATGGCTTTTGACAATTGTGAAGTCTTCCCACCAAGGAATCACTATTTAAATAGGTAAGTGGATGGATTCACTAGCATGGATTCACCAGGAGAAGGTCCTGTCAGATAAATATGATTGATTTTTTTGGTTGGGTGACTAGAGAATTGCACCAAGGAAGAACATTCAATGTGATTTACTTTTCAGTTACATTTTTGATACAGTCCCACATAGGAGTCTTAAGAATAAAATGAGAAGCTTGGCAGTGCGCACCACAGAGGTAGAGTAGGTTACAAAGTGGTTGACTGCCTGGAAACAGCATGAGATGGTAAATGGAACATATTCTGAAGAAAGAACCGTGTTGAGAGCCACAGGAATTGGTTTGGCAGGCATTGGTTCTGTACAATATCTCTTCGAGCAACATTATGGAAGAGATAGAAGGTAAAGTTTGTATATTTGTGGATGATACTTAGGGGTACATTTTAAGAAACAGCGCGCGCACGTACATTTGTTCGCACACCAGGCGTGAAAAAAAGTACGCTGGATTTTATAAGATACGTGCGTAGCCACATGTATCTTATAAAATCCGGGGTCAGCGCAAGCAAGAGGGTGCACATTTGTGCACCTTGCGCACGCCGAGCCCGGCGCGCGCTGCCTGTTCTCTCCAAGGCCGCTCCGAAATCGGAGCGGCCTCGGAGGGAACTATCCATTCTCCCCCCCGCACCTTCCCCTCCCTTCCCCTACCTAACCCAACCCCCCGGCCCTATCTAAACCCCCTCCCTAATTTTATCTTAAAGGTTACTACTGCCTCCTGGCAATAGTAACTTACGCACGCCGACGCGGCAGGACCTGACAAAGGCCGCTGTGTCAGGGCACTCGGCCATGCCCCCAGACCGCCCACACGCCCCCCCGAACATGCCCCTGGCTCCTAACACATGCCCCTCTGGCCATGCCCCTGACCGCCCCTTTTTGCAAGCCCCGGAACTTATGCACATCCCGGGGCTTGTGTGCACCGCCGAGCCTATGCAAAATAGGCTTGGAGCGCGCAGGGGGGATTTCAAAGGGTTATGGCTTTACCTTATGCACATAACCCTTTTAAAATCTGGCCCATAGTTCTGCAACAGAGTGGACATGCCTGAAGGAGTAGAGAGAATGAAAAGTGATTTAAGAAAGCCTGAAGTATGGTTGATGATTTGACATCTGTGACTCAATGCCAAGAAATGCATAGTCATGCATCTGGGATACAGTAATCCAAAATAGCTGTATATGATTGGGGGTGAAAAACTAATGTGCACAGACTGGGAGAGGGACAATGGGATGATAATATCTGGCAATCTGAAGGTGGTGAAGCAATGTTGCAAGGTGATAGCTAAAGCCAGAAGAATGCTGGGCTGCTTAGAGAGGAAAAACCAGTAAGAAAAAGGAGGTGATAATGCTTTTGTACAGGTCTTTGAAGATTCCTCACCTGCTGCATTGTGTTTAGTCCTGGAGACTATATCTCAGAAAGGATAGATACAGGATGGAGTCTGTCCAGAGAAAGGTGACCAAAATGGGTGTGGCTTCTGAATCAGAAGACCTGTGAGTAGAGGCTGAAGGATCTGAATATGTTTACCCTGGAAGAGAGGAGGGGCAGAGAAGAGATGATTCAGACCTTCAACCTGAAAGGTTTTAATGATGCACAATCGACAAACCTGTTACATAGGAAAGCAAACAGCAGAACTAGAGATAACAATATGAAACTTCAGGGGGGATGACTCAGAACCAAAGTCAGGAAATATTTCTTCATAGAGAGGGTGGTGGATGCCTAGAATGCCCTTCTGGAAGAGGTTGTGAAGACAAAAATAGTAAATGAATTAAAAAAGGCATGGAATAAACACTGTGGATCCCACATGTGGATTGCACATTAAGAAAGGGTGCAAGCTTGTAAAAATCATGGAGTGGCAACTACTACCCCTAATAGAAGGCATGGGGATTCCTACCCTTAACCAACTAGCTTATATGATTTTAGCACAATTGCAGCATGCATCACTCTCCACTTCAATAGTGGCATGAAGAAAAGGGGAATTGGATTCAAATGACAACCAACACTAGGCTCTGACTTTAGTGGACTAAGGTATTAATATGCAGACATTAGGTAAAACGTGCAGCATTGCTTCTATGGCCGAGTCTAAAAGCAAAGCACGTTCAAGCAGTAGCATTGTATGAATTATCAGGAAAGTTGCTATCCCTGTATAAATGTTACTAGTAGTAAGTTTGTTATGGGTTTGACTGTTATTTGGTTTTGATTGCATCTCTTACTACCATTAATATAAGGCTTCAAGGTAACCTGCACAGAGCATAGGGCTATCTTCCAAGGTGCAGTAGTTACCAGCATAAGAAGCTTGCTGGACTATTTGGTCTTTTTCTACCATCATTACTATGTAACTATGGATTCAACATTCCTGTTCCATAAGAAGCACCTTCTGGTCATTGTTACAGGGGCTGAGCCCAGTCTTGTAGGCTGGTGCAGGAACATGCTGACTCCAGCCTTTTCTAATGCAATATTCACTTTTATTCACACAGACAGATTTGAAATGCTGACAGTCACTGCCAATGTTGCAGTTCAGCTTATAGACAGATTAGCAGACAGCATACCTTCAATACTCACAATACTTCCTAGAGAGGGTCAGGAGTTCCAACTCAGGGAGATGAGGAAGCCTCCTGATTCCCAGCTGGGGTCACATTCTTAATGTCCCAGCAGGGTCCCACCCAGAGAGTTCTTCCTCCGAGTAGGGACCCACTCATAGAGCTTTCTCCCTCTGTGGGATTTAAGGTGCACCAGACTACATGCCTAGTCCTGCTGTGGTTTAAAGGGGAAAATTAGGGATACTTCATCACAGCCATGTTTTCTTTAAATGGCAAGAATCTTTAAGCTAGTTCTAGGTTTTCTCCCACTGGCAGACATAGAGGGCTGAGAGTTGCTCAGAAGCACGTGTTTTGAAATAATGTGTCTTTGAAAGAAACTTAGGGGCGGATTTTAAAAGGCGCGCGAATAGCCTACTTTTGTTTGCGCTCCAGGCGCAAACAAAAGTACGCTGGATTTTAGTAGATACGCGCGGAGCCGCGCGTATCTACTAAAAAACCTGGATCGGCGCGCGCAAGGCTATCATTTTGTATAGCCGGCGCGCGCCGAGCCGTGCAGCCTACGCCTGTTCCCTCCGAGGCCGCTCCGAAATCGGAGCGGCCTCGGAGGGAATCCTCTAACACCCTCCCCTCACCTTCCCCTCCCTTCCTCTACCTAACCCACCCGCCCGGCCCTGTCTACACCCCCCCCTTACCTTTGTTGGGGGATTTACGCCTCCCAGAGGGAGGCGTAAATCCCCGCGCGCCAGCGGGCCTCCTGCGCGCCGGGCCGCGACCTGGGGGCAGGTACGGAGGGCGCGGCCACGCCCCCGGACCGCCCCGGGCCGTAGCCACGCCCCGTACCCGCCCCCAAAACGCTGCCGACACCCCCCCGAAACGCCGCGACGACCGGGCCCGCCCCCGACACGCCCCCCTCGGAGAACCCCGGGACTTACGCGAGTCCCGGGGCTCTGCGCGCGCCGGGAGGCCTATGTAAAATAGGCTTCCCGGCGCGCAGGGCCCTGCTCGCGTAAATCCGCCCGGTTTTGGGCGGATTTACGCGAGCAGGGCTCTGAAAATCCGCCCCTAAGAACATAAGAAGTTGCCATACTGGGTCAGATAATAGGGAAAAAGTATGATAAACAGAACTATAATATGCGGAACTTATAGGGAAGCCACACGACTTCTAGCACTTAAACAGTGGGAGCCATGTGAAACCAACAGAAGTAGGATGATCTATAGAAGTCACTGAATAATAGAAGTCACTGAACTGAATGTTAAACAACACAATTACATCTGAAAGAGTAGGAAGTGACTATGAATTACATAACACATATGCAACATTTAATATTTTAGATACCAAAGTACATAATCCCTTCCTTCTGATAATATTGAAACTGACTCTTTCTGACCCCTAAACTCACCCTTATCTTACTCTTCAAGATACTACCCTAATTCCTTACCTAATTCCAAATATACAAACCTTTAACATTTGTCAACTGCAAACCACCACCTATTGAACAATTTCTTTTTGCAAACTTAAGGACCCTGCGGTATGGTTTAAATCATCAAAAATATGAGTCAAATCCAATTTACTTTGGGTGAGTCTGACTTCTTAGTCCACACAAAGCCTGCCTTCCCTCTGTGGATCATTTCCCATGAATTCCCATCTTATTGTTCATGAATTCTACAATCCAGGACTTCCAATAATTGACAGTGCTTTACTAGTGACAGGATTAGAGAGTTCAGCCAGTTTTCTACATTAGAAACCCGCTGAGTAAAGATAAACATAATCTGGAATTGACTTAATTTACTCTGCAATTAGTGAATGTGTCAATTCCTCAATCATAGGGGGGTCGATGCAATTCCATGTGCAGATGCTAGCGCACAGCTTAACATGCGATTGGATGCACACTGTAGACATATGTTCATAACCCCCGATGCAATACAGGGATCAGCGCTTCCAAAACACCACATAGCTAATAGCGATCATCACATGTGAATTCCTTGTAGTTAAGGCTTTAGTTAATCCCCACAATGCAAAACGTTTCCTGCAGGGCCAATGCATCCATTGCAACACAGCCCATTTTATGCCATCCTGAATCTGGTGTAATGGTATGCAATGCTCAAGAGATGCACTGAAAAAAAATGAAAACTCCTGCTTTCTGTGATTCCTCCTAATAGTATCGGTGTGATACTAAGCAGGAGGAACCAGAGAAAGCAGATTTAGGTTAAAAAAAATGTTTTGAAAAAATAAAAATTCTGGACACCCAATATACACAAACAAAATACATGGTCCAGGCCATTTATCTTGTGTATGTATAAGTTGGTAGTGGGGAAAAACAAATGCTTGTAGATTGAGCATCTGTTTCCCAACCAGCAATGACAGCCACTTCTCCTGAGTGCCCGATGCTGGGGAGGTACTAGGGATGCACAGTTTTCCTAGCCTGACATCAAATTTAAATATTGCATCCTTTGCCCAGGAGAAGTAGCTGGATGCATGTTAGGAAATCAAGCACTCAATGTTGAGTGCCCGTTTGCTATGCACAAAGATTGCATTGTCCCCAAAGACTGATAAGAAAAGGAGAGATGCAGCATGAGTCAGACATTCACTCTCAGACTCTTGGCTCTTTGGAAGAATATCAGAATAAATAAAAAATAAAGCTCAAGATTAGCTTAGCTCAGATTCCTATTTTAGCTCTGCTCTCTGCTCTATACAATGGTGACATTATCAATGACTGGGTAACATTCTTCTTAAAAGTTAGTAAATTTTAGATCTGCTTAAATCATGAGAATTTTTTTCTGATTTCATCTTAAAAGATTGGGTAAATCCACACCTGATTTAATAAGAAATAAATCAAGCCAGGCTTTGCTGAGAACATGTATTGAACTCAGATGAGCAGGCAAAAAACATGGGCTGATGGGCAGAGAAACAAACAAATCAAAAGACTTGGTCTAGCTGGTAGATTAAGTGATCTGTTTTTTAACATTGGATACCACAAATTACATACTTCATTCAATTCAACATAAAAAATTAAAACATCAAAATACACTTGCATGGTAGAGACTTGCTTTCTTTTATAATGAGAAATGAATCTGAAGTCTTGGTCCTAGATTTGATCACAGTAACAGTTCAATATTAAAAAAAAAATGAACTTTCACTTTTCAAATGCAGTTAATCCAGAAATGGTTTTTACTTCACTCATTATTTCTGATCTGAGGTCAGAGTGCATATAAATGCATTCTCAGTATGGATCCTGGTTTATTGTTCACATTTTATGGGGTCTGTCTAATACTTAGAAGAGAACAATAACACAAGAAGAATCAAGCTGGGTCAGATCAAAGGGATCATAAAGTCATCCTGAACTCTGATAGTGACCAATCCAGATCTCTAGGAAATACCCAGCAGACCCCACAGATTAGATCTAATCCTTGTTGTCCACTTCCTGGGATAAACGTTGGTTTTTCCCATGTCTAATTGCTCATGGACTTTTCTTCCAGGAATTACCCAAACACTTTTTTAAGATTGGCTATGCTAAATGCATTTATCACATCCTTCAGCATTACATTTCATAGCTTGCTTGTGTGATGAATAAAACAATACTTCTGCCAACTTGTTTTAAATCATATATCTGTTAATTCTTGCTATATCCCATAGTCCTCATACTATTTGAAAGAATAAATAAGCATTCCCTCTAATGCATATCCCACTTACTGACATTAAGATTAATGTATTCTATAATAGCATTATGTTTTTTGTCACAAATTATCTCTCCATGAACAGTACAGCTAAATTCAATCCAATTATGTATCTTAAACACCCACACAAAAGCGTGTAAAAAGCAAGTTTGAATCGACTTATAGTGTGCATTTGTGGCATAGCTGCTTTCCCATCAAAGACGGATTTCGTATCAGCCAGGTAATAAACATTTTCAAAGCTTCTGAGACCTGATCATTGGTGATGAGGGACCTCCCAGACACAGGAACTCAAAGAATAATTAAGCAAACTTCTGACTTTGAGTTAACTTTGTCTTATTTTGTTTTTCTTGTTCATGAGAATTGTTAGTTTTAAAGACCCTGAATTTGTGTTGATCTTGGGTGCTTGGGAATGGTAAAAGCTGAAGCAGTGTAAATGTCCAGCTCTGCACTTTTTTACTGATGGGGGATGAGAGTGAAGTGAGAAACACAACTTTGTCTGTCTCAGGCAGCAGTAATTTAATAATATCCCATTCTTCTTTCTCCACACACCTGGCAGCTTATGGTGTGGGAGGGCTGGAGTTGGCCACACAGCAGGACTGAGCACCACCCATGCATCCTGGGCCATCTGGCAAGTGGACCTCACTTTTACATCGCATGGCCTCCTGTGGCCCAAGCAGGCCGTCCACGGTACCTTAATGTCTGCAAACTTCATATCATGCTGAACCCAACCTTGCCCAGTCTCTGATGCCTTCTGCAGGTAAAAAGGATGCAGACATGCCTTCCTCACTTGCCCTCGTGACTTGATCAGGCCTTTTAAAAGCAGATGGAACAGAAGAGTTAGGAGGAGAGCAGTGTGGGGGCTAAAAGAGGCCACTCAGCTGGCTGATAGTCACATCTTCTTGCCTCTCACAATGCAGCAACATTTTTCTTCCACCCTTCCGCCTTAGGTGAATGTTGCTTAGGATGCATGAATCCCGCTCTGTTAGAAGTGAAGTTTCAAAGCTATTGCATGCTTACAATTAGCATATATGCCCACAAGTAGTTTATCCGCACGCACATGCTATTTTGTAAATACCAAAAGTATGCATGTATTTTCAGAACTTTCGCAGCCATTTACCTGTGCAGAAAAGGAGGTGATCTAAGGGCCATGGGGCATGGCCAAGAGGTAAGTGTACAAGTTGCTATTTTATGAAAATATTACACAAGTACAATTGGCAAATTTGTCGCTACCTTGGCCTTGGTTTGCCAGCAGTTAAGTGATGGCTCAGATGACAGACATTTTTTTCTACCTGGGTCAGCCCCCTGGTAACACTTTCGGGTATATTTTAAAAAATTGCGCGATTGCGTACTTTTGTTTGCGCACCAGGCGCAAACAAAAGTACGCTGGATTTTATAAGATACGCGCGTAGCCGCGCGTATCTTATAAAATCCAGGGTCGGCACGCGCAAGGGGGTGCACATTTGTGCAACCGGTGCGCGCCAAGCCCAGCGCGCGTTGCCTGTTCCCTCCGAGGCCGCTCCGATTTCGGAGCGGCCTCGGAGGGAACTTTCCTTCACCCTCCCCGCACCTTCCCCTCTCTTCCCCTACCTAACCCACCCCCCCAGCCCTATCTAAACCCCCCCTTACCTTTGTTGGCAGATTTACGCCTGCTAAAAGCAGACGTAAATCTGCGCGCGTCGGCTGGCTGCCCCGCTCTGTGTTCCTGTCCCGGGGGCTGGTCCGGAGGCCTTGACCACTCCCCGGGCCGGCGCCACGACCCCGGGCCCGCCCCCGAAATGCCGTGGCATGCCCCCAAAATGCCGTGTCATTTCGGGAATGCCCCCGGACACACCCCCTCCCGCCCCTTTTTGAAAGCCCCAGGACTTACGCGCGCCGGCGGCCTATGCAAAATAGGCCGCCGGCGCGCGAAGGGCATTTAAAATCCAGCCCTTTATTATTACCTCCTCCTGAATAGAAACTGACCTTGCTTTGTACTATCACAGTTAGTCTGGGAAGGGGGTTGTTTCCTGATCAGTTGGCTCCTCATCCCTTCAAGGTGAACCTTAAAAGCACAGTATCTTTATATCTTGATATGGTGTGCGTTGTGCAAATTTTACAAGGTGCCCACATACATGCCTATCTCCTGGTATGCACACAGGGGTAGATTTTAAAACCCCTGCGCGCCGGCGCACCTATTTTGCATAGGCCGCTGGCGCATGCAAAGTCCCGGGATGCGCGTAAATTCCAGGGCTTCGTAAAAGGGGAGGAGGGGCGTATCTGGGGGCATGTCCAGGGGCAGGGGGCAGTCCGGGGTGGGTCTGTGGGCGTGGCGACAGTTTGGGGGGGGGCCGGGAGGGTGGTCCTGAGTCCCCCGGCACTGCGGCCTGTGCCGGGGGATGCCGGGGCGGCGCACGCAAGTTACGCCTGCTTCAAGCAGGCGTAACTTGCCCAACAAAGGTAGGGGGGATTTAGGTAGGGCTTGGGGATGGGGTAGATAGGGGAAGGGAACGGAGGCAGGCTGCGCGGCTCGGCGCACGCAGGTTGCCGATTTTGCCCAGCCTTGCGCTCGCCGACCCCGGATTTTATAAGATATGCGCGGGAATCTATTCTCTGTATAAAAGCATGGCAAATGTGTTTTTTTATTACTCATATGTGTTACCATGCTCAATCTTAATTGATCATATGTATTACAATGTTACCTGTTCAGCAATTCCTTTTGTTATTGGTGTATTGTTCTGTAACCAATTTCATATTTGCTATAATAAAAATGCTTAAATAAAAAAAATGTGTTTTACATGCACGGGCCATTAAAAATCAGGCTGTATATTACTGTATGCCACATTACAAACATCCTGTTATTTTGGTATTTGAGCAAAAACAAAAACAGGTAAAACCCCAACTCAAAATGTTTCACAAAAATGGTTAAGAAGGGCAAATGAAGCCTGAAGATGTCCAAATCTTTCAATTTTATTTATCTTAAGTATCTTAAGGATCTCTCAGATGCATCATCAGATGATCAGGTTTAAGCATAAGTTGCACGGTCCCAAGACATGGACCGTGTTTTGTTGGAAACTGCATTGGGAGGGACCACACCTCTAAATTAGAAACATCATTGTAAAGCACAACAACAAGGCAGAGCACAGGCAAGGATTATATTAAATAATAGCTTAACAGAGGTCTATAGGAACAAGAAAATATGTTTTAATCTCATTACATTCCAGAATATAAAAAAGGAATTCAATGAGTAGAGACATTAAAATATGGAATGCTGTTCACTGTGATTCCAAGAAGTTACATACGTAAGTATTTAAGTCTACAAAGCTTACTGCATAATATATGTTTGTTTTTACTGTTGTATGATACATCAAAATGAAAATGGTATAGAGCATAGTTTAAATACCTTTGTACTGTGATAAAACAGCGCCAAAAAAGAGGGAATATGACAATAACTGTCAGTCAAGTAAACACCACCCTAGAGACCACATCCATAGAGCACACCAGTCATGTGAGGGGGACTGTCAGTATGGACACGCCCACTGAAAGATGGATATGCAGACAGGAGGAATCCTGTCAAGCCCAGTATCATCAAAGACCAAAAGAGGGTTTTGGGTAGTGTATGTGAGAAATGGATAACATTTTCTTATGGAAAAGAGATGAATGCATTTAGAAGAATGTAGACCAATCGATATTAAGATTTAATCCATGAGAGGACACCATATTGAGCTATGCTTAAACCTGATCATCTGATGATGCACCTGAAAGATCTTTAAAATACTTATGATAAATACAATTTAAAGATTTGCCCTTCTATACTGATTTTATATGAACCAAGGCTAACATCATAGAATGTAAACTTAAATTTGGAACGTAACTCCTAATCCTTTCCTGTAAATAATGGGCACTCAACTCATGTAACTTCTTATATATCAGTGTCAATAGTTTAAACTGTACTCTTTTTCAAATGGAAAGCAATGCAAGCAGGTTAACAAAGGTATTGCAAGCACCCATCTTAGAGAAGCATAAATTAGATGGGCAGCCATATTCTGTACCATTTCTAGGCACTGTACATTCTTTTAGGGGAGACCGACCAACATAATATTACAATAATCATACAAGGACAAATCAATACCTGAACCATTAATCTAAAAACTGAAGTTTCCAAATACATATGCAACCTTCTCAGCGGCCTGAGCATGGTTTATTGTTTACATCTTATGGGATCTGTCTAGTACTATGACTATGAATGCCTTCGATTTAAGACTAAGAATTTGCCTGCTGTTTTTTGTACTTTGAACTCTCCTATCTGTGTATATAGTTGGTTTACTCATATTGATTTATATTTATATCTAGTTTTCACCCCCCTGTTTAATGTACTCTATTGGTTATATGTAAGGGCCCCGCCCAAAAGTTAATCTTGTTCCGCTGTTATATGTAAGGGCTCCGCCCAAATGTTTTTGTTTTTTTTGTAAACCGATGCGATGTGTCAACGGATGTCGGTATAAAAGAGACCTTAAATAAATAAATAAATAAATAAATACTTAGAAGAGAACAATAGCACAAGAATTATCATGCAGGGTCAGATCAAGGTACCATCAAGACAGTCATCCTGTCTCTGATAGTGACCAGTCCGGATGTCTAGAAAATACCCAGCAGATCCCAAATATTACATCTAATGCTTTTTGTACATCAATGGGATAATTGGTGGTTTTTCTCAGTCTACTTGGCTAATAATTGCTCATGGAGTTTTCTTCCAGGAATTTGACCAAGCCATTTTTTAAACTCAGCTATGCTAAATGCATTGATCTCATCCTTCAGCAACACATTGTATAATTTATTTGTATTTTGATTTTAAAAAATCATCTAATTTGTTTTAAATCTTATATCTGCTAATTCTTGGCATATCCATTAATCCTTGTGCTATCACAAACAATAAATTGCCATTCCCTTTAATGTTTGACCTTCTCTCTGTCAATAAGATTAATGTATGTTCTACTAGCATTAATTGCTTTTGCCAAAAACATATTCTCTCTTTGTGAACAGTACAGCTAAATTTAATCCAATTATGCATCTTAAACACACACACAAAATTAAAACAATCAAGTTTGAATTGACTTACGGTATACAGTTGTAGTGCAGTTACTTTTCCCTCAAAGAATTACAGATTTTGAATCAGACAGTTAATAAAGAGTGTCAAAGCATCTGGGACTTGTTTGCTGGTGATAAGGGACCTCCCAGAACTAGAACTGAAAAAATAACCAAGTAAACGTGTGAGTGGAATTGGCTACACAGCAGTAATGGTGCACTTCCCATGGTGTACTGGGCCTCATGTAAAATGGATTTCACATTTGGTTTTATCAGTTGCCTCGCTTACTGTCCATGGTACAATGAGCCATGTGACTGCTGCACCTTAGATGCAAATGAAATCTAATGCTGAACGCTGCACCTCCAGTCTCTGATGCCTTCTGAAGAGAGGAAAGATGCAGGCATACTTCTCTTACTACTTCTTTTGGCCTGATTGAGCCATTTAAAGGTAGCTGGAGGAGGAGATGAGAGAGAAGATCAGTTTGGGAGCTAGAAGAGGCAACTCTATGGCTGTTGAAATATTGAAACGTTATGAGAGAAAAAGACCATACGGACTATCTAGTCTTCCCATCCACACCAACTATTCAGCTGTACAATCCCTACCATTCCCTCAGTGATCCTCTGTGTTTATCCCATACTTTACTGAATTCATATAAGGCCGGATTTTAAAACCCCAGCACACAAAAATCCAGGAGTTTACGTGCATGGCCGGGCCTTACACGCGCCGGGCCAATTTTCAAACAGGCTCGGCCATGCACGTAAACCTTGGGATGCATGCAAGTGCCAGGGCCTTAAAAGGGGGCAGTCCAGGGGGTGGGGCTAGTGGCGCCCAGTATAGCGGCCATTTGCCTTTGTGCTGGGGGATCGCGCACCGGCACGATCCCCCAGCACAAAGGCACATGGCCCCCACCAATTTTATAACATGCGCACCAGCGCGCGCATGTTATAAAATTGTGCGTCCATGTGTGCGCGTGAGTATTTTTGAAAATCTACTCCATACTGTTCTTGTCTCCACCACATCCACAGGAAGGTTGTTCAACTAGTCTCTCTGAAAATAAATGCTTCCTTAATTATTCATGTCTTCTCCCTTTCACCCTCATCCTATGATTCCTCATTCTAGTGCCTCCTTTCCTGTGAAAGAGGTCTGATTCTTGTACATTGGAAACCTTGAAGATATTGAAATGTCTATATCTTCTCTATTTTGTCTTTCCTCTAGTGTATACATGTTGAAATCTAAAGGCACGGGGGTAAACTGCAGAGACTGGAACTTGGAATCTGAAACAGAACATACGGGATAACCTTCACAGAGCAGCAGGTCCTACCCTAAACACCTCGCTGGCCAGACTAGATGGGGCATTTCAGTTTTTTGTTTTTTTTCCTGCCATTCTTTACTACATAACTATCTTGCTAAGGTCTGGATTTTGATAATGTAAATAACTGAGGACAAAAGCAGCATATTGTAAAGTTTACAGAACAGATTTATTTGAGATGCACAGTATGGGGTAGATTTTAAAAGGAGCATGTGCGGCCTACATGTACGCATGCTACCCGGCACACGCACATGTATGCCCAATTTTATAACATGTGCATGCAGGCACGCACATGTTCTAAAATCCTGGGTTGGCGCGCGCAAGGGGGTTCACAATTTTGCACCTTGCACGCACCAAGCCACGCTGCCTTCCCCCGTTCCCTTCCCCCTAGCCTGACCTTCCCACCCCTTCCCCTAACCTTCCCCCCCCAGCCCTACTCTAACACCCCCTGCCCTTTATCTTACCTTTTGCACCTGCTGGCTGACAGCCGGTCCGCGATGTTGCGGTCTCCACCGCTTCCCCTCTATCTGCTGTGCTTGGTGCTCACCTCCAGTGGGGGGAACGCCGCTCCCGTGGCTCCGCTAGGCCTTCAGGGCGTCCGCCATTGCCAGATCATCTCTCTGCTGCCACACGCGTGCGCAAGGACGCGCATTATGGACGCACGGCCGCCGGAAGTCTGGCCCCGCCTGGGCTAACGTCGCCACGCCCCAAGCCTGATTTAACCGGTGTTCGCCTGCCTTCTCATTGCCTTGCAACGAGGGTCGCTACTGTTAGTAGTTCTTAGTTGCGCTTCTTCTGTTCTGCATTCCGGTTGACCTCAGCTCGTTCCTGACTCCGCTTCTGCCTGCCGCCTGCCATTGACCTCAGCTCGTTCCTGACTCCGCTTCTGCCTGCCGCCTGCCATTGACCTCAGCTTGTTCCTGACTCCGCTTCTGCCTGCCGCCTGCCACTGACCACAGCTTGTTCCTGACTCTTCTTCTGCCTGCCGCCCGCCACTGTCCTCAGCTTGTGCCCGACTCTGCTCCTGCTTGCCGCCAGCCTCCGACCTTTGCCTGATCCTGAGACTGCTTCTACTGGCTGCCAGCCTGACTTGGGTTCGTCTCCGTTCCTACTCACCACCCGTTCCAGCTCTATTGCACGCTACAGACTCCAGTCCTGCCTTCAGCTGGTTACAGTCCACAATACGCTACAGACTCTGTTCCTGTTATCAATCAGCTCCGTTTCACGGCATACTACAGACCTCGGGCCTGCTCACAGACTGCTTCTATTCAGCAAGCTAGAGACTCTATCTGGTCTTCTACCGCCCCACTCTCGTCGGGCCTTCCAGCTCCCTGTTTACTGGACTCTGTGGTTTACTCCTTGCCCAGGCCTTCTTTCTATAGAGACTGTTACTGTGCTCCTGTCCCAAGGTTCTAGGACCCTACGGGCTCCTCCTGGGGTGTTCCTGGTTCCACTTTGCCTGTGGCTCCGCCTCCCGACCTACTCTGCCTACAGGGTAGTTCGGCTCAAGGGTTCACACCTGGACTGCAGCTTCCCAGACTGCAACACGCGTTCCTGGGCACAGCGGTGGTCTCGGGAGCGATCTCTAATATTTATAAATGCTATACATGCAGATCACTAAAGAGAGTTTTGAAGCTGTTATGATCAGGCTTGTGAACACTTGGACCGACGGGAGGATGGTATACCTTAGGAGGTAGATCCTGAGGTTCTCCCATCGGGAGGAGAGGCGTTCACAAGATGTGACCAGCTGACCCTCGGCACTGGAGACTGAGGTGACCATGGAGACAAGCAAAGATGTTGATGAAGCCAACTGGGTCTTCGCCACTGGAAGCCCGTGGTCCCCCAGGGAGGAGCTGTTAGGGACCTGGGTCACTGGGACTTAGGTGGACGTTTTAGAGGTCAAGGAGTCGAGAGGTCAGTGCAAGGGCCAACTGGAGCTTCACCCCTGGAAGCACGTGGTCCCCCCCAGGAGGAGCCCGTAGAGACCCGAGCCGCTGGGACTTAGATAGGCCCTTGGAGACAATGGTCCAGAAGAAGTCCAAGGTCAAGTGCTAGAGGGTCGTCGCTTACCAGTCCGAGTTCACACACTGAGGGATCGTCGCTTGCCAGTCCGAAGTCACACACCAGGAATCACCGCTTGCCAATCCGAAGTCACACACCAGAGAATCACCACTTGCCAATCCGAAGTCAGATACCAGGAATCACAGAGATGAAACAGGAACCAGGAAGCAAGGATCCAAAGCACAAGAAGACTCACAGAAGCAAGCAGACTTGAGCAAGGTTATTGCCAAGTCAAGGAATGAGCAGGGGAATTCTCCTTATATACTTCCCCTGGTCTGGAGTATTGGAAACAGGTGCAGGCAATTAAAGGGACGAGGTCCCTTTAAATTCAGTGAGAAGAAAACACTTACTTCCAGAAAATGAAAATAACATATCGAATATAAAACAAAAATATTACCAAGGAAAATAAACTATATATATGCACATTTTCCAATTTAAGTAATATTAAGCATGTGGGCAGGGGAGGGGCAAGATGGCAGGATGAGCCAGGCTTGTTAAAGCGCTCTCCCTGTTAAGATTATTTCCTGTAAGACGCCTATCAAAAGAAAGGGGAAAGTCCACGTATACCCCACTGACGCAGCTCTCGAATCTGGCAGCGCTTAATAACAGTGGACAAACCTGGAATGGTTTCAGAAGAGGGGGGTCGTTTCCCTGCTGTCGTTCCTGCCAAGGGAGCACTGGAACTACCAGGGGAGGTCACCCTAAGTCCCCCGGATCTTCATCCACTGCTGGTCCCGATGAGTGCTGGTGCTCCGCTGTTGCCCACTGCGCCGGACGATGATGTCACTAGAGAGACCACGGGAGGTGGGGGCCAGAGATGAGGTTTACCGATGCAGTCCTCTTCCCCCTGATTGCCGGAGGCTGTTGGTGCTGTTGCTGGGGATTTTATCTCAGTTTTGATGCTAATTGATAGCCTTGGAGCCTGTGGAGGGATTGAGGCTGCATTGATGATACCGGCAATGGAGGTGGACGTCTCCCCTCTTGGAAGAGAAGGTGAGGTTTTCCAGATACCAATGAAACCAGTGGTGGTAATGCTGGATGCACTTTGGGACTTAATGGCTGCTCTTTGAAAGATCAAGAGAAAAAGCTGGAAGATCTTGATACAAGAATCTAGAGTGGATGGTCAGTTACTATCTTTAAAACTCAATTAGAGATGGTTGAATACTCTACTTCAAAGATTCAGGATTGTAATGTTAAGATGATTAAGGACTTTAGCAATATCTCACACAGATTCGAATATTTGGAGAATCATATAAGGCACCTTAATTTACGTTTCCTAAATTTTCCTAAAGTGTTGGGGGAAGAACCCTATTATACTTTAAAATTTTACTTTAAGGAGATACTTGAGTTTGAAGATGGGAAGGTACCCTGTATAAGTAAACTGTTCTTTTTACCTGTTTCTGGTAAAGAGAGAGGTTCCCTCAAAATCATCCTTAGGCCCTAGAGAATCTGACCCAATTTCTGGAAATTTCCTCTGTAGAGGTTTATGACTGTCCTACCCTTCTAGTTACATTTTTATCTGAGCAGAAACTTAGTGAAATAATGAGGAGATATTTTAAGAACATTTCTGCTCGTTTTTACACCCAGGAAGTCCGTATATATCCAGACCTTGCACACGCAACTCAGGAGGGGAGACGGGATTTTCTTTTTTTAAATCTCAGATAATATCTCTTGGTTTTTCTTTTTGTTTAAGATATCCATGCAAATGTGTTATTCGTTCACAGAATGAATCCTTTGTTTTCTTTTTACCTGAACAATTAAAATTGTTTATCAATTCTAGGAACATAACCAACATCTCTAGATAACATCTAGGTCGGGAAGATCATTAAGTTGGTGAAGCAGTGACCACGTTAAAAGCCTGTTTCTTGTATAAGATTATCTTTATCTCCCTGTATTCTGTCTCCCCTTGAGCTTAATATTACACTTTTCTTTTAAAGGGGCGGAGTGTGGGCAAGGTCTGGGGGGGCACAGGCGGGACATGGGCATTCTGGGACTTTAACATGAAATGTGTGCATATTTCAACGCAGAAGTGCACACCGGGGTCCTCTGCCACAAAACGTTACTTCTCCTATGGATGGCGTATAAATAATACAAGAAAAAATGAGGCTAGTCCGCAGGATTTTAAGGGTTGGGACTAACAGGGGAAAGGTGAGGCTCAGGCTAATAACCTATGGGGTAATGGAAGTTCTGTCTTTCAACTGGGTGAACTGGGAACAAACTGGGAAAACTAGTTATGGCATCGGTGTGTGTCCCTTATAAAATTCCCTCACTTACGAGGTTGAAGCGGCATTTGTGCGCACATCTATATGCATCCATATAAAATTATGCGCACATGTATATGCATCCAGGCTATTTTATACCATCCGTGGATATACATGCATATATTATAAACAGGCCGTGTCTCTGGATGCCAGCCAGCATATGCAAACGTGCGCCTGCGCGGCTGATTAAAAGTTGCCATCTTATTATGATATTATATAGTATGTATATATATATATATATATATATATATATATGTGTGTGTGTGTGTGTGTGTGTGTGTATTAGGAAGGCGCAGGTACAGCTGGTTATGCTATTTTTACTAATAAACTGCTGCCGAATGTTATTCCATTTGATCTGTTGTTTTCATTGTGTGTTTGTGTGTGTTCACATTAAGACTGAGCAAATCCCACTTTCTTCCATACATGTCAGGTTGGTCACGGCTGTCCTGGTTATGCAATTCTTTCAGCTTTACAGAATGTGTTTTTGGTTGCTCAGTTAAACACTAAGTGAATGCTGGTACATGATGAGAAACATTAGCTTGCACATTAAGGTCCTCATGTGCACACTGGGAATAAAGATCCAGGTGAGCTCCCCTTTGGGGAGTGCAGACACAACATGGGCGTGAAGGTAGCTTATGAGCAAGCAGGGAGGGTAGGGGGTGGAAGGGGTGAGGGGCGGGCAGAGGTGGATGTTTGGAGGGGTTAGATTAATGAGGTAAGATTAGGAGAGGTAGAAGAGAGGGAGAGGATCAGGATTTAAGGCCGGCTCAGGACTCCCGAGCCCCGTTCTCCTCTAATCGGCTCAGCAGCCTTGCTTTTTCTTGCTCCTCAATAAAGTTTACACTTTAGTTCCCGCTGCTCTCCATCCCCTTTCTAATTTTTCCTTTTCCTTAAGCGAGTAAGGCACAGCGTGCTGAGGTCTGCAAGAGCAGGACTCATTTGTTCAGGATGCAGCTGAAGTTCTTTGGGGGGATGATCAGGCCAATTCTGGCCATTGATGCCAAAAACGTGACAAGCAATTCATCTACACTTTCATCCACTCATGCAACACAAGTGGCAGAAGAAACCCACGTGGTATACACTGCTTGATCAGCTTTCACATGGCACCTTCCATGCACAAAGTACAGCAGGAGAACCCGCTTGGTATTTTCTAACAACTTTAAAATAGCAATTGCTGTGCATCCTTAGGGCATGTTCAACCCCGCCATCCCCATGCTGCAACTGTTCAGCACCCTGCCACGCCAGCTCGAGACCATAAATTCTGTCTTAAGATGGGCGGACTGGGTGGGAAAACTTCCAAAAGAAGAGGCTGCTGGAAGGACTGTTCCTGGCTTAAATTGAACTCACCAGCCCTCTCACCAGTCTCTGTACCCCTCCCCAGAGGTGGAGCACCTCCGCTGTTGTGGCCTTCACCCCATAACCTGGGATGGGGGTTAGCTCCTCAACCATGTTAGATATGTTCTCGCCTCCTCCTTTCAAATCCCATATAATATCTCCTATCCCACGCTCACTACCTCCCCCCACAAATTCCTGTTCATTTTACCATGAATGAAGCTCTCTGGCACATTATTCTCAAAAGAAGATCTTTATTGGGAAGCTTGAGCCTATAAACAGCCTCTCCCACCTGGATGCCTCCCAGATATGACTTTATGACTGTGATTAGTGAGTTCTTGATATTTATTTACAGGTTTCCATTATTGTCACAGGTTGCTGGTACAGCCAATGGGCATTTGCCAAGTTTTAAAGCAGATGGATGTGAGGAATGGAGAGAAATGATCACGTGATGGTCTCATGGAATAAAGAGAACACCAACCAAATAAGCCATATTATGACTTTGAGAAGACACTTGATAATGTTTAATGCAGCAAAATTTAGGATTATGTATGTCTGTGTGTGTGTGGGGGGGGGGGGGAGGTTACAGGAAAACATGTGTAAATAGATCCTGAATGCTTAAAAATCAGAATGAAGCTTTTAAAAAATCATGAAAAAATTGACCCTACAAATTTATGGTGTAACATGACAATGGTACCAATGAGCAGGAAAGAGATAGATTTAAGTCTCAGTGATCTGCGAGGGAAAGGAACGAGATGTTTCTAGAAATTTGAAAACTTCCCAGCAATCCCAGCTCTTTTAGAATGCAAGAAACAAAGAGGTGAATATTCAAACATTTGCAGAGCATGTAAGATAACCAGATTCCTTTGGCCACAATTGAATCCACAGATAAACAGCTAAGGGATTCATTTGCTAAGCATTCTTAACCGTAGGCACAGAACCAGAGAAAAGCCTTGAAGGTGAATTTAAAAAAAAAACTGGTGCACACAACAATCAGGAGATGTGCACACATGTGCCCATCTTATTTTCAAAACTCAGAGATGAGCTCACACCCCACTGGGTTTCAGAAAGGGCGGGGTATGAGCAGGGTCTGGGTGCTGCAGATGGGGCCAAGAGATGTGCACTTATAGACCTACGCGCCGGGGCATGCACTCAGGTCTGCTGCAGTGTAAGTTTGCATCTGCTATGGGGGCAGGTGTAGGTAAAAAAAGAAAACTGTTTCAGAGATGTTTAAATGGTCTAGGGTAACTGGGGGATGTGCAGGCTCTTAAACCAGGGGGATTTGGAGGACCTATCTCTTAACTGGCTGAAGTGGTGGATGAACTGGTGAAATGAGCAATGGCATGGACATGCACCCATTTGAAAATACCTTAATTGACGTGGTTGACTCAGGTTTTAAATGCCTAGTGGCATGCCCATTTAAAATTTGGTTCACATGGGCACCTGTGCATGTTATAAAATCACCTCGACCCTGGGCACATACACAAATGCACGCATGCCAATATGCACCCGTGCGCTGGTTTCAAAGTTACCATTCCCATAAGCTGGGCCACAACTGAAAAATTGATTTAAGTGATGTTAGTGGCCTGGGGACACTGGATTGATTTAAAAGTAAATTGAGACATCTAAAGGCTAAAGAACTAACTTTTGAGCTGAACAGTGCATGTAGTGAAAATGCATGTTGGATGAACGTAACTGCTGGGCCCTTAAAAAGGGATGGGCTGGAGGGCATGGTCTGAATGGGGAGGAATGTGCAGCAGGGACAGATTCTTCTGATTCGGTATTCGTATTTGTCGGGTCCCAAATCCATTGCACATCCAAATCCATTGCACATCCAAATCCATTGCACATCCATTAGGGGGCGGGGTGGAGAGGAGAGGGGAAGAGGGAGGGAGTTTAGGTAGGGGGGTAGGGAAGTTCCCTCCCAGTTCACTTGTTAATTGAAGTGGACTGGGAGGGAACGGGAGAAGGCCCAGTTTTGCTGCCGCACATAATTTACTAAACACCCCTGCGAGCGCCGCCCACACATGCACACATGGATTATAATATACGTCACGCATGTGCGTGCAGCCCACAGACTTTGTAACGTACACGCCAGCGCACGCACATTATAAAATCTGCACATCCATGTGTGCTAGGAATGTGCAGCAGGGACAGATTCTTCTGATTCGGTATTCGTATTTGTCGGGTCCCAAATCCATTGCATCCATTTTCGGGGGACCCCGATTCGTTCATTAGTTACATATGTATTTGTTTCCCTCTAAAGTTTAAAAAAGCCCCATCCCAACCCTTTAAATTTAATTAACAACAACCCTCCACCCTCCTGACCCCCCCAAGACTTGCCAAAAGTCCCTAGTGGTCCAGCGGGGTCCTGGAGCGATCTCCTGCACTTGGGCCGTCGGCTGCCAGTATTCAAAATGGCGGTGATAGCCTTTGCCCTTACTATGTCACAGGGGCTACCGGTGCACTTGGTCGGCCCCTGTCACATGGTAGGAGCAATGGACAGCTGGCACCATCTTGTACTCCTACCATGTGACAGGGGCCGAACAATGGCACCGGTAGCTCCTGTGATATAGTAAGGTGAAAGTCTATTGGCACCATTTTGAATACTGGCAGTCGACAGCCTGAGTGCAGGATATGGCTCCAGGACCCCCGCTGGACCACCAGGGACTTTTGGCAAGTCTTTTGGGGGTTAGAAGGGTGGAGGATTTATTTGGTCATGATATGTTGCATTCGTGGCGGTTCACCATACGTTTTGGGACCCCCACGAATGCAATGAATAGGGTCCTATAAGTTGCGGATTGCGCATTCGTTCAAAACAAATGCACATCCCTAATGTGTGCATGCCAGGAACAGCGCGCACCTTTTAAAATCTACCTCATAGTAAACAGATGAAGTTTTAAGTGAGCGGTCTGCCTGGGGGGAAGAGTATATCCCTTTGGCTGGGATCCAGAGCGATACGAAGGTCCTGGTAGACCATGGATCCCAATCTTGGGTGGGAACTGATGGAGAGAGGGATCTGGCTATGGCTTGCAATCAAACTGCCTCCTTTGATGGGGAGGAAAGATGATGTATAGTGACGAGTTAATAGGTGGCATCATTCAGAAAACAGTGGAAAGAGCAGAAGATTTGTGCTTTTCTTTTCCACCTGCTGGTAAAGAGAGCAGCACAATGCAGCAAGGTAGGTTGACTATCTGGAAAGTTAGGAGGAAATTAGATTACCCTTGCAATGGCTTTATTTATTTATGAGGGTATCAGGAATTGTGTAGGAGGCTCCTGAGTGGCCCTTAGAGGAATGTGAGGGAATCTCTCATAATAACTGACCCTTGCACTTTAGACCAGTTGGCACGGTGGATGCTGATGTACAAAATGTACACCTGTCAAAGATCCCACACTCCCTTTATAAAGGGTCTTTAAGCTCTGCATTTTTCACATTGATATCTGAGTGAATACCATGTAAAATGCAATTTTACCCTTCCCACGAAAACAATTGTGGACCTAAAATGCTTTAAGTTGGAAATGTATTAAATCAGCCTCATTTTAATTGATAATCGTGCCATTTGCCATTTGCCACTGTGTCAGAGATCACGTGCTGGCAGTCGGCCGGCGCAAAAGGTAAAATAAAAATTTTTGGGGGGTTAGAGTAGGGCTAAGGGGGAGAAAGGTTAGGGGAAGGGGTGGGAAGGTCAGGTTAGGGGGGAGGGAATGGGGGGAGGGAATGGGGGAAGGCAGCGTGGCTCGGCGCGCACAAGATGCATGCCAACCCCTGGTTTCACAACTTGCAAGTGCCTGCACATGCAAGTTATAAAATCGGATGCACATGTGTGAGCGCGGGGTAGCACGCACACATGTACGTCCGCGCGCACCTTTTTAAAATCTACCCCTTAATGTTTATCAGGACGGATTGTTTTCTTGATCATGAGTATTAATTTAGAAATTTAAAAATAGCTTGGGTTTTACTAAATTTTCAGCAATTTCATTTTGACTCTTCTTTTACAGCCCAGAATACTGATAAACCAAGAGACATCATTGGAGGGTTTATTCTAAAACTAATTATGACATTTCTAAGAATTCTTGGTTTTTCTTTACTGTTTCCTGTATTTGACTTTTTTCAGGGCATTTTTCACATCTTGATTTCTCAGACTATAAATTATGGGGTTTAGCATTGGGATTAAAACTGTGTAGAGTAAGGAGAACAGTTTGTCTAACTCTGGTGAATACATTGAGGGTGGTCTCATGTACATACAGCTCAGAGACCCACAGAAGACACTAACCACAATGAGGTGGGAAGAACAGGTGGAGAAGGCTTTGCTTCTCCTGTCTGTAGATTGGATTTTCAGAATGGCTTTTATGATACAGATATATGATATCAGGATTAGTACAAAGGGCGAGAGAGCTCCAATCATCCCTTCAAAAAGTATAAGGGTTCCAAGATCATGC
This sequence comes from Rhinatrema bivittatum, assembly GCF_901001135.1. Classification (NCBI taxonomy): domain Eukaryota; kingdom Metazoa; phylum Chordata; class Amphibia; order Gymnophiona; family Rhinatrematidae; genus Rhinatrema; species Rhinatrema bivittatum. The sequence goes on along the minus strand of NC_042630.1, from coordinate 43,597,553 downwards.
AGATCACTGCAGGAAAGTTTTATCAGAGCATTGGGGTCACAGAAGAAATGGTTAATTAAATGGGAGCTACAGAAAGAAAAATTAGATATCAAAACTTCTACAGGAACAGCTTCAAGAGAGCCAACTATCCAGGAAGCAGCTACAAGCAAGGAACATATTTTCTTATTCATCATGAGCACATAATGCAAGGGGTGACAGATGGCCACATAGCGGTCATAGGCCATGGCAGTGAGAAGAAAGAATTCAGTAGCCATGAAAATCATGAAAAAGTAGAGTTGAGTCATACATAGAAAAAAGGAAATGCACGTGTTCCCTGTGAAGAGGTTGTTCAGTAATGTTGAGAGAGTGACTGAAGTGCTACAAATATCTATGAGGGACAAGTTGGCAAGGAAGAAGTACATGGGTGTGTGGAGATGATGATCTGTCCACATTAAAGTTAAGAAGCCAAGGTTCCCCAGCACAGAGAGAAGGAAGGCCAGCAAAACAGTTACCGAAATGAGGAATTGCTGGTGTGAATGGTCAGAAAATACCAGAAGAATGAATCCTATGGTCGATGTCTCATTTTCCAACTTCATGGTTTCATTCATCTTAGTCTGTTGGGATATTAAACAACAGAGACATAATCACTGAAATGAAATATAAAAAAGTATATCTTGTAGCATACCACTAGTCACATGCATGCATTCAGTGCAGACAGGGGAGTATGAACTAATCAAAAGAAATGGCTTAGAAACTAAGGGCAAAATAAATAAGTATTCAAAACATAAAATGGTTTTCAGAAAGTGAAGAGCAGGAATGTAAAAGTGAAAGAGGCGGCAAAAGTAGATAAGGAGGTGAATACTCCTTCAACATAAGCATTGGTTGAAGATGCTTTGGAAGGAAGAAAAAGGTGACAGATGAATTCTCTTTGCTCCTCCAGCTATAAGAAACCAGGGGTTACTGATGGACGAAGCAGCAGGATTGGTTGTGACTCCCAAGCCCCATCAACTGAAGAACAGGTATCTGTAGATTCACAGAGCATATATTTTCAGGCCCTGCGCCTCCATCAGATCTGGCAGCAGGATTCTGGGGTTTGGGGGAAGGAAGTACATGTGAGGGGGGAGATAAGAGAAGGGAAAAAAAGTAGGTGAGAGAGAGGCAGGAAGATGGTTTGGGAGAAGAAATGGTTAGGAGAAGTGGAGAGTGGATGAAGGATAAGAGGAAATAGGGCAGGAAGAAGGGTGGCAGAGAGAGAGAGAAGTGTATAAGAGAGCAGGTGAGGAGAGGAGGGATGGGAAGGGGAGGCACAGTTGGATATGGGGAAATGGAATTGGGAGGTTGAAGGAACAAGTTTAGGTAAAGAAAAGAGAAAACAAGGGGAAAGCAGAGAATGTGTAAGACTGTGGAGGAGAGAGCATTGGGGAATGCAGTGGGTAAGGTGTAAAACAATGTGAAGGGGAAGAGTGTATAACAGACACAGACACAGATATGCATCACCCAAACCTATATACATGCATACACACTAGGGATGTGAATCGTTTTTTAACGATTAAAATTATCGTCCGATAATTTTAATATCGTCTTAAATCGTTATAGAACACGATACAATAGAAATTCTAATGATTTATCGTTAAAAATCGTTAAGAATCGTGTTAAGTGCGCAATAACGGGAGTTAGTGCGCACTAACTGAAAATGATACAAATTGACACTTTCCAGGTCAGTAAAGGTCAGTTAGGGAATGAATATGTGTTCCTATTGGCTGGCTGCCCTCTTATCTATTGATGTTAACCAGGTTCCCACTGAGGTGATGGTTGGGGGGGATGGGAAATGGAAAGTGGAAACTCATGGAACACTAACAGAAAATGATACAATTATTGACACTATCCAGGTCAGTAAAGGTCAGTTAGGAATGAATATGTATTCCTATTGGCTGGCTGCCCTCTTATCTATTGATGTTACCAAGGGTCCAACTGAAGGTGATGGTTGGGGGGGGATGGGAAATGAAAACTTTTGGTAGTTGACAAAAAAGTAATGTGATCAGTCAATATGACTAGAAACCTGTTGCCCTATTCCTGATACCAGTGGTGGTTGTGATCTTCCTGCACGCAGTGCCCTATCCCTGATACCAGTCTGAGACAGCTCCCTCCCTGCATTACTAGTGAGAGGCTGGCTTCACAGACAGGGGGGAGCTGCCTGACCCTCACTCCTGACTTCCCCCATGTCCAGCTAGTGAATGGTGTGTGGGTGAAGGGGGGGGGGAGGATGGTGAAGTCTGAGACAGCTCCCTCCCTGCATTACTAGTGAGATGCTGGCTTCACAGACAGGGGGGGAGCTGCCTGACCCTCACTAACTGACTTCCCCCATGTCCCAGCTAGTGAATGGTGTGTGGGTGAGGGGGGGGGGGAGGATGGTGAAGTCTGAGACAGCTCTCTCCCTGCATTACTAGTGAGAGGCTTGGCCTTTCACAGATAGGGGGGGGAGCTGCCTGACCCTCACTCCTGACTTCCCCCATGTCCCAGCTAGTGAATGGTGTGTGGGTGAGGGGGGGGGGGGAGGATGGTGAAGTCTGAGACAGCTCCCTCCCTGCATTACTAGTGAGAGGCTGGCTTCACAGACAGGGGGGAGCTGCCCTGACCCTCACTCCTGACTTCCCCCATGTCCCAGCTAGTGAATGGTGTGTGGGTGAGGGGGGGGGGGGGGAGGATGGTGAAGGTTGAGACAGCTCCCTCCCTGCATTACTAGTGAGAGGCTGGCTTCACAGACAGGGGGGAGCTGCCTGACCCTCACTCCTGACTTCCCCCATGTCCCAGCTAGTGAATGGTGTGTGGGGGTGGGGGGGGGGGGGGGGGAGGATGGTGAAGTCCTGAGACAGCTCCCTCCCTGCATTACTAGTGAGAGGCTGGCTTCACAGACAGGGGGGAGCTGCCTGACCCTCACTCCTGACTTACCCCATGTCCCAGCTAGTGAATGGTGTGTGGGGGAGGGGGGGGGGAGGATGGTGAAGTCTGAGACAGCTCCCTCCCTGCTTACTAGTGAGAGGCTGGCTTCACAGACAGGGGGGGAGCTGCCTGACCCTCACTTTTCTCGGGGTATTGTGATCTTCCTGCACACAGTGCCCTATCCCTGATACCAGGGGGTGTTGTGATCTTCCTGCATGCAGTGCCCTATCCCTATAATACCAGGAGTGTTGTGATCTTCCTGCACGCAGTGCCCTTCCCTAATACCAGGGGTGTTGTGATCTTCCTGCCACACAGTGCCCTAACCCTGGCGCCAGGGGTGTTGTGATCTTCATGTACACAGTGCCCTACCCTATTAATACCAGGGGGTGTTGTGATCTTCCTGCACACAGTGCCCATTCCTGATACCAGGAGTGTTGTGATCTTCCTGCATGCAGTGCCTATCCCTGATACCGGGATGTGTGCAAGAAGATCCCAACACCCCCGGTATCAGGAATAGGGCACTGTGTGCAGGAAGATCACAACACCCCTGGTATTAATAGGATAGGGCACTGTGTACATGAAGATCACAAACACCCCTGGTGCCAGGGATAGGGCACTGTGTGCAGGAAGATCACAACACCCCTGGTGTCAGGGTTAGTGCACTGTGTGCAGGAAGATCACAAACACTCCTGGTATTAATAGGGATAGGGCACTGTGGTGCAGGGAAGATCACAACACCCCTGGTGCCAGGGTTAGGGCACTGTGTGCAGGAAGATCACAACACTCCTGGTATTAATAGGGATATGGGCACTGTGTGCAGGTAGATATCACAAACACCCCTGGTGCCAGGGTTAGGGCACTGTGTGCAGGAAGATCACAACACTCCTGGTACTAATAGGGATAGGGCACTGTGTGCAGGAAGATCACAACAACCCTGGTGCCAGGGTTAGGGCACTGTGTGCAGGAAGATCACAACACTCCTGGTATTAATAGGGATAGGGGCACTGTGTGCAGGAAGATCACAACAACCCTGGTGCCAGGGTTAGGGCACTGTGTGCAGGGAAGATCACAACACTCCTGGTATTAATAGGGATACGGGCACTGTGTGCAGGAAGATACACACACCCCTGGTGCCAGGGTTAGGGCACTGTGTGCAGGAAGATCCACAACACTCCTGGTATTATAGGGATAGGGGCACTGGTGTGCAGGAAGATCACAACACCCCTGGTGCCAGGGTTAGGGCACTGTGTGCAGGAAGATCACAACACTCCTGGTATTAATAGGGATAGGGCACTGTGTGCAGGAAGATCACAATACCCCTGGTATCAGGGTTAGGGCACAAGTTCTAGTCACATTGGACTGATCACATTACTTGTTTTGTCAAGCTACCAACTGTTCCATTTCCCATCCCCCATATACTGTCAGTGGGAAGCTTGGTAACATGAATAATAAGAGGGCAGCCAATAGGAATACATATTCATTCCTAAACTGACCTTAACTGACCTGAAAAGTTGTCAAATTGTATCATTTTCAGTTAGTGCGCACTAACTCCCAGTTAGTGCGCACTAATCGGAAAAAAACGATTTTTAACGATTTTTTAACTAAAAAATCGTGCCTAACACGATTTCTTGCCCTGCCACAAATCGATTTCTATCGTTAAGACGATATGGAAAACGATTCACATCTCTAATACACACCTCTATCCATCCACCAACATATCCCAACCCAACAAATGCCCCAAACACACCACTCCCCACTCTCTATTCCCCACCTACCTGACATCAACACCCTGCCACCTCTCAGATAAACTGGAAGGTACACACACATATACTAAAACAAACATGCTTGGAGCCATTTTAACACACATTAGGGATGGTGCTTTCATTAAAAATTACATAGACAAGATAAGTAACCATTTTTTATATTGTGTCGTGTTATTTTTAAAATCAAAATGATGAAAAAGACACAACATTTTGGTTTATTTTCTATTATTGTAGTGCATAGTGTTTCTGAATACCTCTTACCATTTGCAGATCAGGCACACTATTCAGATACAGGCGGATTTTAAATGCCCTGCTCCCGTAAATCCGCCCGGATTTACGCGAGCAGGGCCCTCGCGCGCCGGCGTGCCCTATGGGGTAGATTTTTTTTAAAAAGCGGGCGATCGCGTACTTTTGTTGCGCACCAGGCGCAAACAAAAGTACGCTGGATTTTATAAGATACGCGAACAAAAGAACTGCCGCGCGTATCTTATAAATCCTGGATCGGCGCGCGCAAGGCTGCCGATTTTGGGCAGCCCTGCACGTGCCGAGCCGCGCAGCCTGCCTCCGTTCCCTCCCCCTCACCCTTCACCTCCCTTCCCCTACCTAACCACCCCCCCGGCCCTATCTAAACCCCCCTTACCTTTATCCTTCGATTTATGCCTGCTAGAAGCAGATGTAAATCTACACGTGCCAGCGGACAGCTGGCGCGCCGTCATCCGACCCGGGGGCTGGTCCGGAGGCCTCGACCACACCCCCAGGGCCGGCGCCACACACCCCCGTCCCCGCCCCCGAAACGCCGCGTCCCGCCCCCCGAAATGGCACGTCGTTCGGCCCCGCCCCGACACGGCCCCCTAAAAAACCCCGGGACTACGCGCTTCCCGGGGCTCTGCGCGCGCCGAAGGCCTATGCAAAATCCGCGCGCAAGTCCTGAGGTTTTTTTTAGGGGGTGTGTCGGGGCGGGGTCGAACGACGCGGCGTTTTCGGGGGCGGGGGCAGGGCATTTTGGGGGCGGGACCGGGGGCGTGGCGCCGGCCCGTGGGCATGGTCGAGGCCGCCGGACCAGCCCCCGGGTCGGATGACGGCTCGCCAGCAGTCTGCTGGCGCGCATAGATTTATGTCTGCTCTACCAGGCGTAAATCGAGGATAAAGTAAGGGGGGGGGTTAGATAGGGCCGGGGGGGTGGGTTAGGGTAGGGGAAGGGAGGGGAAGTTGAGGGGAGGGTAGAAAAAAAAAGTTCCCTCCGAGGCCGCTCCGAATTCGGAGCGGCTCGGAGGGAACGGAGACAGGCTGCGCGGCTCGGCGCGCAAGCTGTCCAAAATCAGGCGCCTTGCGTGCGCTGATCCAGGATTGTTATAAGATACGCGCGGCTATGCGCATATCTTTAAAATCCAGCGTGCTTTTGTTCGCGCCTGGTGCGCCAACAAAAGTACGCGATCGCCGCTTTTTTTTTTTAATCTACCCCACTGTGGAACCAGTGGGCAGTCTTTTTTCCAAAACCTGAAAATAAAAAAAAAGCACTGAACATCATTAAAAAACAAAAAATTAAAAATTAAACACAATGGGGTAGATTTTCAAACTCCGGCGCATGTAAATCCCTGGGGTTTACGTGCGTGCCCGGGCCTTACCTGTGCCGGGGCCAATTTTCAAATGGCCCGGCCACGCACGTAAACCCCAGGACACGTGTAAGTCCTGGGGGCTTGAAAAAAGGGGTGGTCCAGGGGGGCGGGGCGAGTGGTCCGGGGGGGGCGGGGGGGGGTGGAGCAGGGCTTGAGGTGCCTGGCACAATTTGCTGCTGTGCTGGGGGGATTGCGCACCGGCACCCTCCGAGGCAGGAGCAAATGTGAGTTAAAGAAATGGGGGGGGGAGGGCAAGGATAGGGATAGGGGGGAGGGTAGGATAGGGGAAGGGAAATTAGGGTAGGGGCTTGGGAAGTTCCCTCCCAGTCCGCGCCTCAATTGGAGCAGACTGGGAGGGAAATGGGGAAGGCCGTCGTTGCGTGAATTCCCTAAATTATTCCCTCCCTTGCACATGCCACCCGGAATTTTATAACATGGACATGTGCATAAGTTTTGAAAATCTACCCCGATATGTTTTTGGCCTGTACAACTCTACATGTCATAGTCATAAAACTGGCTCTTTTATGTTTCTGTGATATTCAAAACATTCATTTATCTTATCTATTACCTCTTTGGTTCTTGGTCTCTCTCTTATATGTTTATAAAAGAAGTTTTATATTTTCCTCTATTCTGTTTGGACATCTGCTTGTCCAGTTGCCCTGCTTGACGTCCCTAATGATAGAAATTAACCTTGCATTCCATGTTTAACATTAGCAAAGAGAAAAAATACACATAGGCAACAGAACTGAAATATGAATTGTATGGCCTGTTCCTGCATGCAGTAGAGACTTCTGTTTCATGCAATGCACTCAGTCAACCGACTTTCAAATCATCAACAGAAGGGGTTGTTTTAAACATAAAGTTTTATTCAATACTACCTTCAAGGACCATGCTCAGTCTGTGATGATGGCATGGAGGAAGTGCCTAGCTACATAGAATCTGTTTCCCTAAATAATATGTCTCTTCACTTTGGTCCTCTATGCAATACCAACTTCATAATCTTCTCCAAATCCACTCCCTTTGGCTTTGGATACCTGCCACCACTTTCCATTTGCTGCTTTTTCCTCTTCACTCCTCCAAATCACTAATACTTGCTCATTATATCCTCACCATTGATATTTTCATGTTACAACCCTTATGTTTTCTTCATTTCAAGTTTCCATGAATGCAGCACAAGATCCCCTGTCCACGTGCAAAAGTTTGAACACCTTGTAATTACAAAAATGCAAGCTCTGTGGCATGTTGTCAAACTTATATCAACTTTGCCCAAGTATAAGCAAACCCTGACTCAGTTCTCACAGAGTTCGGCACTCAGGTCGGGATGACATCCATATCCTACCTGCTTCCTACGAGTATGTCATCTGATATGTTTTATGGAAAGTTAATTGATTTGTCATGCTTTTTTACAGTGTAGACCATGAAGTGCAATCCATGTGTGTGATGCACATGCTGTTCTGTTATAAGGAATCTTATGCCTGTCACACACTTATATGAGATGTCTTAGATAGGTTATTTGTTTGTATTACTTTAGATTATGAACGTTAGCTTGCACATCACCTGGTGCTAAGGCCTAGGCAATGAATACATTTTAAGATTAAAAAAAGATAAAGATGAAAGAAATTATCAGGGTATGGCTTACTGTCTTCAGAGGTTCCACTTATCAACTTCTCAATCACAGACTGTGAAAGGGATAGAAAAGTAGAAATAAATGTGAAAGCAGAGAGTTTTATTTTCTTTATTTAAATCTTTTTATATTCTCCATTCTTCTAATGAATAATCTGTGAGGAGCAGAAGCTAACAATTTATTTTTCAGAAACAATTGACTTTTAAACACAAAAATGCAAGCCTACAAAAGACAGTGAAATTAATCTAATTATTGACATTTCTTACCATTTTATAGGTAGTCATTCTCATCTTTGAAAATGTCTGTTTACAATTTCTTTCTAGAAACCTTATTATAGTCCTTCTCAGTGCTGGGAAAGCATTCCATGATGTTGGGGAAATGATAGAAAAATGCTTGCATACACATAGACTGAAGTTTGTAGTCTTGTGCTGAGGGGACAAATATTAGATTAGTGTCCACTGAAAAGCAGTGCTCGTGCTGGGGCATAAAATGTCAAATATCTCTCAAGGTACAAAGATTTTCAGTTGTCAGTTGCGTATGTACAATAGTTAACTCTCTTAAATTCATGTCTGCATTTATTAGGTAACTAGGTTTTGTAACGTCTGAAAGGAAGGAGAGTTGCAATATATGTTTTCCTCAGATCCCAAAACCGTTAAAAGCCCAGTTGCAGAATTTTGATTCAACACATGGCATGAATTCAGGAGGCCAGCCGTGCAGCCTGTATGAGCCTTCAGTACCAACAGGTCTGTACAAATTACTTCTAGTTACCTTAGACAAAGCTGATCATTCATTCCCTCACTTCTTTTTGTCTAGGAACCTTCTTATCTTATCCCTCTTTTCTAACATCTGCTGCTGGTCACTGCCTCCAACCTGCCTTCTGGAAAGATTTTTCCAACTAGACCCATTCTTATCTGTGAGATGTCTTTTCTGGTTTACTTTTATTTCTACCCCTGTTGGAGCCTCCCATTATGACTTTTGGGTCTGCCAGTCCACATGCCTTTCCCCCTGCTCCATCTGTGTCCGGTTTTTCATTGGAAAACTGTGTGGATGTATCTGAAAATTAAGTATGCACAGATTGTCTGCTACTCTGACTCAAACAGACCGTAGGAATGCGTATGATTTATGTGGAAAAATTGCACTTGAGGTGCCTTATAGGCAATGCATATAGAATAAAGATTTTAGCTCCTATGCAGGATACAATTTCAAATTTCCCTTCTTGTTTTCTAATGCCCTATGATATCCATCCTTATTAAAACTTTTGCTCTAATTTTGCCTTCATGATGTTTATATCACAAACGTAATTACCAAAACAATTCAGTTATATATATTGTACAATTATTTTATACACTTTGCATTTCCTATATACTACAAATGGTTTTAATATTATGTATAATAATTCATTTGATCATTGAATATCTGCAGCTAAAATCCATCTATATTCCTTTGATCTATGTAGTTAAATATAGCTTAATAATAAAATTAAATTATTCATGAAAAAGATAATATGAATTGGCTTACGATTTGCCTTCATGGAGTGGAGCTGCTTCTTCTTCCATGAAGACTCACAGATTTCAAATTGACCTGGTAATAAAGATTGTCAGAAACTTCTGGGACCTAATCAATGGATCACAAGTGGTATTCAGAGAAGAAGATTCCAAAGACAGTCAACTAAATTCATGTGTTGCATTAACTTTGTTTAAGTTTGTTTTTTTGGAGGGGCTGAGGGTGTTTAGTTTTAAACTAAAGTACTGTAGTAATCTGCAAGGAGCAGTGATTCATCCCCACACTGTACTGAAATGATTGTAATGTACTTCTAAGGAAGGGTAAGGGGGGTAACAACCCCTAAACTGAAGCATGGGGGTAACCTGCGGAGAGTGGCACTTACAATCTGAAACAGCACATATGGGATAACCTTCACAGAGCAGCAGGTCCTAAACTGAAGACATGGGGGCAAACCTGCAGAGAGTGGCACTTACAATCTGAAACAGCACATACGGGATAACCTTCACAGAGCAGCAGGTCCTAAACTGAAGGCATGGGGGTAACCTGCAGAGAGTGGCACTTACAGTCTGAAACAGAACATCGGGATAACCTTCACAGAGCAGCAGGTCTAAACTGAAGACATGGGGGGCAACCTGCAGAGAGTGCACTTACAGTCTGAAAACAGCACATATGGGATAACCTTTCACAGAGCAGCAGGTCCTAAAACTGAAGGCATGGGGTGGTAACCTGCAGGAGAGCGGCACTATAAGTCTGAAACAGCACATATGGGATAACCTTCACAGAGCAGCAGGTCCTACCCTAAACACCTTGCTGGCCAGACTAGATGGGGCATTTTAGTTTTTGTTTTTTTTCCTGCCATTCTTTACTACATAACTATCCTGCTAAGGTCTGGAATTTGATAATGCAAATAATTGAAGACAATAGCAGCATATTGTAAAGGTTACAGAACAGATTTCTTTCAGATGCACAGTATTTGTAGTGACAGTGCATAGTTTGATGAGAAATCAATTGCATGGTATTTGTCCATTTTTTTGTTTTCAGGTGGATGAAACAAAGGCATTCATATTAGGATTAATAAGAATAAATTCATAATATATATCCACATGAAATCTCAGATTGTTCTTGCATAAGGAAGGGCAAACATAGTATTTCTCAGTAATTCCAGAAACCTGCTAATTAACAGGAATGAGCATTTGAATTCAAAATTATAAGTGCTTATTCATGGTTTTGCTGATGTATTTGAGAACGATACCATTTTTCAGACAAAAATAAATTGGCAACAATCGTTTTAATCTGATATTACTGATTTACTACTTTGTAAACAGAATCAAAGAATTTCACACAGATAAATGTGGGTGCACAGGGGCAGATTTTAAAAGCCCTACACGCCAGGCCTAAAGCCCTGGGACGCGTGTAAGTCCCGGGGCTTTTCTGAAAGGGCGGTACGGGGGTGGGGTGGGAGGCGAGGCCGAGGACTCTGGCACAGCGGCTGTGCCGGGGGATCTCACGCCGGCAGTTGGCCAGCGCGCAAAAGTTATGCCTACCTCTGGCAGGGGTAACTTGTGAGATAAAGGGTTTATTTTTCAGGCTGGGGGGGGCGGGACAGGTAGGGGAAGGCAGGGAAAGGTGGGGGGAACGGGGAAAGCCACCTGGTCTCCTCGAGGGCTCAGCACATGCAAGGTGCACTAGTGTGCACCCCCTTGCGTGCGCTGATCCCTGATTTTATAACATGCGTGCGGCTGCGCACTCATGTAATAAAATCGGGTGTGCATTTGTGCGCCATGCGCGTATGTTCTAAAATCCGGCCCACATTGAATGACACCTGGTGATGGACACGCAAAAGGGTTGAGAATTAGCAAAAATGTGAAACTTGTGTGCAGTAAAAACGTTCATCAAGGATGCAACTTTAGCTAATATACATTTGCACCATCTTTCATACCCATGCAAAGGTCAATCATCATAATAATAAAATCAAACCAAACTAAATGTAGATTGTATCTCAGATTTACATAGCTGTTGCTTGATTCAGAAATGGTTGAATATTCCAGGTGAAAACTCTTAAGGTGTTTCCTTGGGAAATATAAATATGGACGAGGGGGCATAGGTTTGTAGATGAATGTGAGAGTCCAAGGAGAGGAGAACAAGATAATGAAGGGAAGGTACTGAAGGTTGGGGCTTAGGTAAGATATAGACTTAAAGTATCTGGGATGCCAATTTACTTTCTTTAATCGCAGGGATATACATAGAAAAAATGTTTTGTTTTTGTTTATTGAGGGAGAGGGGAGGTTCTTTAGATTTTGGTTCATTTATTGGTTTTTTTAAGCAAACATTAATTAAAGAAATGCCCCTGATCCCTCATGGCCTCTCCTTCCCCTCCTTCCAGACCCTGTTTAAGCCTTCCAAAGGGGTCTCTCCTATCGAGGATAGGGTAAGTGTGCTCCCGGTTGTTCTTTCCTGCTGGATCCCATCCTACAATGACACCAGGAGGCCCTGCCAGTGGTGCCAGGCTGTTTTATTGCCACTGGCAGGGCAGAAGGTACTTGGGATCACTCCTGCCCATTTCTTTCTCTAAGCAAAGTCATTCTGGGTCCGTAGGGATTTTTTTTTCCACTGAGAAACAATGTGTGCAATCTGTTACTGTCATTCACTGTTTGCAAAATGAAAAATATCCAGACACTTTTATAAATGAATCTATTTTGGTTCTGTTGCAGTGAACTAAACCTGAAATAGACTCATTTGTCGCATTTTATCCAGTTGGGTAAAATGAATGCAAATCCCTTTAAAGGACAGGAAGCCATGAAATTGTCAACTTTTTTCATATGAACATAGAAACTGCCATGCTGGGTCAGACCAAGGATATAATATGCTGAATTCCATATTTATTTATTCAATTAATTTATAAGTATTTGAGTAATTACCTTTCTCTAAAATAGCATAATATAACTAAAGCCAACATATCAGTTTCTTTAACATTAGTAGCATAGTTATTACATCAGGTGCTTTTTCATAGATGCTGAGCATAAGAACTAAGGTCTAGATTCATCAAAATGCTATAAATATAGTGGAAATTACACCCCTGATAAAAAAAAAATGGGTGTGATTAGGAAAATTATTTGTTTTTATTTGTACAATGCAGTAGAGACTGCTTTTTAGTAATCATCTCGTCTTTTTGGTACCTTTCATTGATTCAAATGATAGAAATGTATCAGTCATAAATAATTTGCAGATAATTCCTCTGGGGCGGATTTTAAGAGCCCTGCTCCGCCCTAAATCGCCCAAATCCGGGCGGATTTAGGCGAGCAGGGCCCTGCGCGCCGGTGAGCCTATTTACATAGGCCTACCGGCGCGCGCAGAGCCCCGGGACTCGCGTTAAGTCCCGGGGTTCTCCGAAGGGGGCGTGTCGGGGGCGGGCCCGGTCGTCGAGGCATGTAGGGGCATGTCGGCAGCGTGTTTTGGGGGCGGGTTACGGGGCGTGGTTACGGCTTGGGGCGGTCCGGGTGCGTGGCCGGCGCCCTCCGTACCCGCCCCCAGGTCTCGTCCCGGCGCGCAAGAGGCCCGCTGGCGCGCGGGGGATTTACGCCTCCCTCCAGGAGGCGTAAATCCCCCGACAAAGGTAAGGATGGGGTTTAGACAGGGCCGGGCGGGTGGGTTAGGTAGAGGAAGGGGAGGGGAAGGTGAGGGGAGGGCGTTAGAGGATTCCCTCCGAGGCCGCTCTGATTTCGGAGCGCCCTCGGAGGAACGGGGGTAGGCAGCGCGGCTCGGCGCGCGCCGGCTATACGAAATCGATAGCCTTGCGCGTCGCCGATCCAGGATTTTAGCGGATCCGCGCGGTTACGCGCGTACTGACTAAAAATCCCGCGTACTTTTGGCTTGCGCCTGATGCGCCAGCAAAAGTACCCCTATTCGCGGTATTTGAAAATCTACCCTTCTGTGTATGTGAAAGCACCCTCCAAACCCACCCTGATTTGAAAGTGAATCTCCAATGTCCTGTGTCACATCGAGGCTAACATCACTGCGTTTGTACTGCAAGGAGGCATTGAAGTCTGCTCTCAATGCAGTTCCATTAAAGAGACTTGAAAAGGTTTCCAGCATGCTAAGAAATATTGGAAATTTACAGATGATTGTGTTGCATTTAGCAAGTGGTTATTTAAAAACAGTTGAAGTCTTGAGACATTGAATTGGCAAATCAACATATAAATTAGAATCAACAATAAGATATTGAGTTCTCTTCCCTAAATGCAGTCCATTTTATCAACACAAGAATAGTTACGAACCATATTTTCCCCTGAAGAAGCCTACAAAGGCATTTGTAGGGAAAGAGAGAATACAGGATAAAGAAGAAGTAGAACAAGAGACTACAGAAACATCATTGGGACAACAGTTATGTGAAACAATTACAAAGCACGCTTTCTTGTGGACTGAGATTGAACTGTATCCCCTTTTTAATGAAGGTGTCTTCCATGTGACTCATTTACAATTCACAAAGTATCTTTATTGAAGTCCAGCTCTAGTGCAAGCGCTTCATTACAAGCACTCTGTATTAGAGATGTACATTGGTTATGAGGAATTAGGAAATTTCAAAGAAATTTCCTAATTCATCGTGGTTCGGGGGCCCCCCCCCCCGAAACAGATTTTCCCCAAACTATGAGAAAAAATTGTTTTTAGGGTTTGTACGGGGGGAGGGGCCCATTTTATTTTTTAAAATAAAAACCACCCCAAGCATTAAAATTTAGTATAATACATCCCCGCCCCCACCATCCTGATCCCTCCCCAAGACTTACCAACATCGCTGGTGGTCCAGTGGTGTCCCAAGAGCGATTTGTCCCTCCATGCCCGGCGTGCCGGCCCTCACTCAAAATGGCGCCGATAGCCTGTGACCTACTATGTCACAGGGGCTATTAGCGCCATTGGTCAGTTGCTCCTACCATATGACAGGGGCTGACCAATGGCACCGCTAGCCCCTGTGACATAGTATGGGCAAAGGCCATCAGCGCCATTTTGATTACTGGCAGCCGATGACGAGCTCGCTCCCGGACCCCTCCCGGCCCCCCCTCCCCCCAGCTTGGGGGGAGGGGGGGTCCGGGAGCGATCTCCTGCCCTTGAGTCTTAGGCTGCCAGTAATCAAAATGGCGCCAATAACCTTTGCCCATACTATGTCACAGGGGCTATCGGTGCCATTGTTCAGCCCCTGTCACATGGTAGGAGCAACTGACCAATGGCGCTGATAGCCACTGTGACATAGTATGGGCAAAGGCTATCGGCGCCATTTTGATTACTGGCAGCTGACGATGAGATTGCTCCTGGACCCATGCTGGACCCCCATGGACTTCTGGCCTGCTTGGGGGGCCTCCTGACCCCCCCAAGCCGTGCACGGAGGGACAAATCGCTCGTGGGACCTCGCTGGACCACCAGGGATGTTG